>NC_079426.1:22337534-22482534 GCF_026213295.1 Gadus chalcogrammus | reverse complement strand
TGTAACACAACGCTGTGTTCTATTATTCCTCTATGAGCAACACTTTTCATATTGTAACACAACGCTCAGAGGCGCTGCATCCCATTAGGCATACCAGGCAATTGCCTGGGGCCCCGCAATTGCTTGGGGCCCCGGGCCACTACTGGGGGGCCCCCTAGAGCCAAAAAAAAAAAAAAAAAAAACGTTGTTAATTTGTTTAATAAATAAAATATAATTTTATTGTGTCAGTGTCCGTGTGTGTCCGTTGTGTGTCCGTTGTGTGTGTGTGTGTGTGTGTGTGTGTGTGTGTGTGTGTGTGTGTGTGTGTGTGTGTGTGTGTGTGTGTGTGTGTGTGTGTGTGTGTGTGTGTGTGTGTGTGTGTGTGTCTGGTTGAGAGTGGATGAGGAAGTCCTCGTTGAAGCTGGACTCCAGGCTGATGATGTCATCGATCACTGTGTCCTTGATCTCAATCATCAATCATCTGTACCTCTATTTTGGTGGCGAGACTGAGAACTTGAAGGGGAGCACTGGGGGGGGAGGGGTCGGGAACAAGCTTGGAGGCGGTGCCGGGCAGTAGGGGAGTGCAGCGATTGGCTGAAGTGGCTGCCCAGTAGTGCCTGAGCTGCTGTCTCTGGGCCTCCTGGAGGTGATACCTGGTGGGGTTCTCCAGGTGAGTCTGCACCTAGAGACACAGTATAGACATTAAACACACGTTACATACATTATGTTTACATTATATATATAAACAAACATTATATATACATAACATACAATGTAGATACATTATGCACACATTATATACATTATGTATACCTGTACATTGCATACATTATATATACATTATACATAAATTTTGTATTCACTATATATGCTATTAACATCATATGTCCACAACCAATACATTATATATATTATATACATAGCTTGTTTTCCATGCTAATCATTTATACATTATACATAAATAACATATATCCACATCCTCTGTAAGGTACCTTGAGCACCTCCAGGGGGACCTGAGGGGGAGGGCAAGGCGGGGGACCGGGGGAGAGGGGGATGGGCGGAGAGGAGCAGGTGAGGAGGTGCAGGGACTGCTGCTGCGCCTCCTTCCGGTCCTCCTCCCTCACCTGCTGCCGCATCAACTCCTGGCGCAGGAGGACCCTAGATCAGGGGTCAACTGTTATTCACTCCTCTATCGCCCTCTATCTTCCCTCTATCAACCTTTATTACATTACATTACATCAGGGAATTTAGCTCATTCACACACACCGACTGTGGTGTCAACCAGGCATCACTCCTCTTCCCCGCCATACCTTCCCCTATCACTCATATATCACCCTCTATCACCTCGCTAGCACCTCTCTATCAAAGGTCTATCACCCTCTATCACTCCTCTGTGCCCCCCTATCACTCATATATCACCCTCTATCACCTCTCTAACAATTCTCTATCAAAGGTCTATCACCCTCTATCACTTCTATATCAAGCCTCTATTCTCTCTATCACTACTATATCAAGCCTCTATCGCCTTCATGATACCTTCATGTAAAACCGCTCTATCCCAGCTCTCTCACCTGGATGTCACGGTGGACATGAGTGTTGAAGAGGAGGAGGAGAAGCAGGAGGCCATCGCTGGAGAACTTAAAACAGAGAGAAAGAGAAAGAGAAGACAGGTGACAAGGGGAGCCACTATCATCAAAATTCATTCACGTGAGATGACATAGGGACGCCAACTTATTGTCTGTCTCTTTATAGAGATGCTAGCAGATTGGCTTGCTCTTTATAGAGATGCTACCTGATTGGCTGGCTCTTTATCTGGTAGAAGGAGTCCTGAGGGAGAAGATCTTCTTCCATATCAACAACGATACCAGACTCTGGTAGGACCCTGAGACAGACAGACAGGTAGACAAACAGGTAGGACTCTTGTAGGACCCTGAGACAGACAGACAGGTAGGACTCTGGTAGAACCCTGAGACAGACAGACAGGTAGACAAACAGGTAGGACTCTGTTAGGACCCTGAGACAGACAGACAGACAGGTAGGACTCTGCTAGAACCCTGAGACAGACAGACAGGTGGGCAGTAAGATAGAGCTCTGGTAGAACCCTGAGACAAACAGACAGGTAGGACTCTGGTAGAACCCTGAGACAGACAGACAGGTGGGCAGACAGATAGGACTCTGGTAGAACCCTGAGACAAACAGACATGCAGACAGACAGGTAGTACTCTGGTAGGACCCGGAGACAGACAGAGAGGTAGACAGACGGGTAGTACTCTGGTAGGACCCTGAGACAGACAGGTAAACAGAAAGGAAGGACTCTGGTAGAACACACAGACAGGGAGACAGACAGTAAGAGCTCTGGTAGGATCGAAACAAAAAGACAGGAAGACAGACAGGTGGGACTCTGGTAGGACCCGGAGACAGACAGACAGGTAGACAGACAGGTAGTACTCTGGTAGGAGCCTGTGACAGACAGACAGGTAGACAGACAGGTAGGACTCTGGTAGGAGCCTGTGACAGACAGACAGACAGAATTCTGATTGGACTGTGGGGAATACAGACAAATATAAATAAGACAGATAGAGATATAGACAGACAGACAGACAGACAGACAGACAGACAGACAGACAGACAGACAGGTAGGTAGACAGATGAGACTCCGGTACGACCATGAGCCAGACAAGTATACAGACGGACAGGCAGACAGACATGTAGACAGACAGGCAGACAGACATAACTTGGCCCTGCATCTTGGCCGTTGAAAATAAGTATATATAATGCAAACATTCTCTGTCTCTTGTTCCGATATTTTAGAACTTAAAGGACAAATCCGGTGTAAAATGGATCTGGGATATGTTTAATATGATAACGAGTTGGAATGTTAGTTTGGGAGCAAAAAAGCGTGTGTAGACGCACTCTTAAGTTGGCTATTTTTAGCCGATTCTACCAAAACGCTATAAACTTGGAACGATGGGGGCATGTGTTATGGTAAAAACGAAATCGCTATTTTAAACCACTTAAAAGGCTAGAAGTAGCCCGACACTTGGTCGTTTTATATGTTAAGGGTTTTAACATATAAAACAAGATGGCGACGACAGGTGAACTACTGATGGTACTGTGTGTATAAAATGTCCTTTTAAATAAACAATCTGTACACTTACAAAGTAATCAATGCCTCCTTTTATATATTAAGACCTTTATTATACTACCAAAGAAGTGTCAGGCTTCTTTTAGCCTTTTAAGTGGTTTGAAATAGCGATTTAGTTTTTTTGCCATAACACATGCCCCTATCGTTCCAAGTTTATAGCGTTTTAATGGAATCGGCTAAAAACAGCCAAATGCATAATGCGTCTATGTGCGGTTTTTGTGCTCCAAAACGAACGATCCAACTCGTTATCATGCAAAACATATCCCAAATCCATTGGGTTAGTTGTCCTTTAAAGCAGTTTCGTTATTTGAGGAATTTGATTTAGTTGAATTATTCTTGTAGTTTTGGTTTATATCTGCATGGTTGAGTGCACTATTGTTAGGGTTAGAGAGATTGGACAGTTTGGACTCCGGTATGACACAGAGACAGACGGGTAGACAGACAGACAGCAAGTAGGCCGGCAGACAGACAGTCAGACATGTAGGCAGACATGAAGACAGACAGACATTTGGACATATAGACAGATAGATAGATACACAGACTGGTCAGGTTATGTGTGGTAAGGACATTCTTGGTTGCTTCCTGAGCTAAGTCCTTAGTCAGCTGTATATGTGTGTTGTGTGTGTGTGTGTGTGTGTGTGTGTGTTTTGTGTGTGTGTGTGTGTGTGTGTGTGTGTGTGTGTGTGTGTGTGTGTGTGTGTGTGTGTGTGTGTGTGTGTGTGTGTGTGTGTGTGTGTGTGTGTGTGTGTGTATGTGTGTGTGTGTGTGTTTGCATTTTTTGCTGAGTCATGTCCCTTCAAATTAATACAAGCCACACATGGGGTGTGCTCCATTCTTGGCTCGCTCTCTCTCTCTCTCTCTCTCTCTCTCTCTCTCTCTCTCTCTCTCTCTCTCTCTCTCTCTCTCTCTCTCTCTCTCTCTCTCTCTCTCTCTTTTCCTCTCGCTCTCTACCACTCACTCTCTACCTCTCTCTCTCTCTCTCTCTCTGACTCAAGTTTTCATTCTTCAAACTTCATCAACCTAAAACAGGTAGTTAACAGGGCTGAGAGCCGTATGCAGCCCACTCACCTCTGCAGGTTGAGGGATTCCGGTGATTCCAGGATAATGAACACGGTGTTGGGGGGCAGTCCCCTGGGCCATGCGTTAACTCCCGCTCCCGCATCCTGGTCTCGGTCTGACCCAGCAGACGACATCTTTCCCCTGGTATAAACTCCCTACTTCTCCGGTATAAACTATCGCTCCACGGACAAACTCTCTCCTCCTCCAGTATAAACTATCTCTCCTCCCCCGGTATAAACTATCTCTCCTCCCCCGTTTTAAACTATCTCTCTCCCCTGGTATAAACTATCTCTCCTCCCCCGGTTTAAACTACCTCTCCTCCCCAGGTATAAACTATCTCTCCTGGTATAAACTATCTCTCCTCCCCAGGTATAAACTATCTCTCCTGGTATAAACTCTCTCTCCTCCTCCAGTATAATCTCTCCCCTCCTCCGATATAATCCCTCCCCTCCTCCAGTATATACTATCTCTCCTCCTCCAGTATAATCTCTCTCTCCTCCTCCAGTATAAACTTTATCTGCCTCCAGTATAAACTATCTGTCCTGGTATAAACTTTCTCCTCCCCCTCCAATATAAACTATCTCTCCTCCTCTGGTATAAACGATATCACTCCTGGTATAAACTTTCTCCTCAGGTATCAACCCTCTCTCTCCCCTCACGTATCAACCCTCTCTCTCCCCTCACATACTCTCTCTTTCGTGTATAACGGTCTCTCCTCCGGTATGACAGCCTCTCTCCTTAGAAGGAGTAGCCTATTTAAACCACTACACTAGACAGCACTGCGCCTGGGCAGGGCATGACGTCACAAGAGTACGTGAACTGTATCTTCATGTGAACATGTAGAAGCTATAATTCCGAGCCAGGGAGGCGGGCCTGACTGGAAGTCAAAAATAATCCCACAGTGTCTCTGCAGACCAGAGCTAGCCGTGAGTGGGAGGATCCCGGGAGCAGGCTGTGGTCCAAAGCCACAAGTGGGAGGGACTAGGAGAGTAGAATAGTCCCTCCTACTAAGGCCGAATCTCGATTCTTCCCCTTGCCCCTTTTGCTTTGTCTTTGTCTTTGTCTTAACCCTAGCACTTGCAAGTGTAAGGGCCAAGGGCTGAGATCTTTCCCCTATGAAATGAGACGCCACTCGGTTTCGGGTACGTCATCATTCATCGTCGCCAGCTGGCTGCCCCGTCACCAGAGCGCCGAAACGCCAATAAAAGCCAGAGAAGAAGAGCGATATATATCTTAGATGCTGCCGCCATCGTTGAAGAGTTGAGGGTGTGTGTGGTGAAACGGATCAGTGTGTCCACGGTTCGGTTCAAATAACCGTTTTGGGCCTCGGTTTCGGATACGGTTCGGATTAGGATCATGTCCGTGATAGTAAAAAGGCAGACTTTTTTTTGGGGGAGAAACACAAAAATGAATGAGACCCACAGGCTATTTGCAATGTGTTAATTGACTGCAATCAGACAACTTGCAAGGCTTTTTTGTGCAATAAAAGTTCCCCTAAATGCATTTGAAAACATGGTGCACTGAGTGTAACATGTAAGGGATAACGGCCAACGAGGCTTAGAACTCTGGCGACGAGCGCAACGAAGTTTAAAGGCCAGTTTGTTTTGAACGCTGACAGGCTGAAGGGAGGGGCGGGAAAAGTCTCATTGGCTCGGGCAGCACTGGAGAGAATGCATTCCGCTGGGTCCTAAACACCCTTTTGTATCGGACGTAGGCTACAGTAGGCAAAATACGCTACATAAGGCAATGCCTTCATGAAACCGAAATCCGCGGATCTCCAGAATGCTCCGAACTGTGGTAAACGAACCGAACGGATTCGGATACAATTCGAATCCGCTGCAGGCCTGTAGCATCTAGCTGGCAAGCTACCATATAAGCCAATGGAGTGGTGGTATACGCGCTAATTGTATCCTAAAACTACCGTTTGAAAGCTTCAGTTAAGACCTACAATACTATGCATCATTCGTGTAGCACATTTCAGATCAAACCGAGTCATTATAAACATAAAAAGTTGTGTAGATAGCTGTAAAATATTCCTCGCTTCAAGCAGCCATGTTTTTTTGAAAATTCCCGGTTTCGCTATGTGCTCTGGGATAGCACTTGGAGGAGCAAGTGAGCTCTCAAATCATCTTAAAAATAAGGGGTACATAGCACTCAATTTTATCCCTTAATCTTGATCAAATTGGGTATTGAGACACCACTAGCTCTCACATGAACGCGCAACTTAAAGGGTAAGGGGGAAGATAAGGGGTAAGGGGAAGTATTGAGATTGGGCCTAAGACTATTAGTGGGCAGCTGTTAATACATGTTACTAAGAGACACAGTCCGACTCTGTGTATTATTCTATGACATGCGTGGCCTGTCACTGGAACAGCGTGCGTATATTTGTTTTGCTAGACGTAGTTAGAAGTTTTAGTTATCCTGATAGCATTAGCACTGCGCGGAGAAGATGGCTTCCAACATTCCGCCACCAGAGCCCATGAAGATGACTGAGCTTTCGTTCAGACTTTGAGGATTATCTGCTTGCGACCGGGATCGACAATGCAGAGAAGCCGGTGCAGGTTGCAAGGCTCAGGAGTCTAATGGGTTAAGGATTGCCACCATGTTTACAAGCACAACCTCAGACTCACGGAGGAAGAACAGAGAGTCCGGTGCGATACTAGACAAACTGGGGAAATACTTCACACCCAGAGGCGGAGTGGCCATCGGGAAGATCGGGAGTTTTCCCGGTGGGCCGGTCCATTCATGTGGGCCACGGCAGTAGTTTGGGCCGCGGGCACCCCCTTGCGGCCACTGTACCGTAGGTCACATGAACTAGCAATCGTTCCCCCCCCCCCCAACAACTCAGCGCAAGGCCGGTACGGTAAGCTCTCCCGGTACGAAAAAGTGCCCCTCTCCGCCCCTGACCGCGTCTATCAGAGAGAGAGAGAATGGGGCCACAGTACACCGCCTATATCGGCAGCCATGAACACGGCTGGCTCCAATTCCCTCATTAGGACAGGAACACTCTAGCTCCTCCTGCAGGCCAAAGGGAACAGCACCAGACACAAACAACAATATACAACAATATCCCTTACAGGGAGAGGGAGGAATAGGCCTAGTGCTCAAGCCAGGGCATCACATCTGGATGAAAGAGAGAAGCTCTAATGCAGTCATGTCATCAGAAGGCAAGCTCGGAAACTTGCTAATTTCTGCAGCCAGTTCCTTTCCATCAATTTCACCTCCATCTCCAGTGCTTAATGCGTTGCAGAGCTTGTCTCACTGGTTGCTCAATTCCACAGCATCCATTTATTTGAAACTGAGAAGCACTCCAAATTTGGCTCTCACCTCACCCAGTGTTTCAAACCAATCCTTTAAGGATACAATGGTTCTGTCAACAACCACATTAAAGAATGCAGTTTCTAGCATCTTCATGTTATCCTCAATAGGCTCGGTATGACCCAACCTCTTCTGACATACTTTGGGCTTCAACCTTTGTCAGAGGGTCTGTCACTTTTTCCCTGACCTCCAACAATTCCTCCCTTATGTTAGAGTCCTGGTACCGTACAGCTTCTATGCTGTTGACACGGCTCTCCAAACGTTTGTCACTCCAAGGCTACAGTGCAATAGTCACATGTTCTTTTAGGATTGCCCATCTTTGTGGGGCTGCTGAGAAAATATAATATATTATATTACAAAATAGTAGCACAGGTCTATGCTTGAGACACATTTATTTGAGTCTTTTTATTCTGTCCTAACAACTGCGTCCTTGCAAGGAGTAGACAGATAGATAACTAGAAAGAATGTGGAATGAAAGAAGCTCCAGAATGTTTCTTCGATGCAACGTTCTTTTACTGTTTACATTGTTGCTCATTCTTTTTCGTAAAACTATAAAATAAAAAGAAAGACATCAAATTACCATATGTCAAATGACTATCTCATCAACATGTGTTTTATATTCACAAGCAACATGCTAATCATATCAGAGGATAACCACGCACGCTGCTTTGCGGCGGAGGGTAGTTAGCGAGCAATGAGTTGAAATGTGTTCTTAATCAAACGTAACGTATAACAGTAAAGTATAACAGAAACATTTTCACGAGTGTTTACACCTAATAACTCACAATAATTGCGAACAACACTTACGGACGTATCTACTGAAAGGATCTCACCGTGAGAAACAGCTTCGTTGCACACATCTCTCTGAACACGTTAAGGTACGGCCACACCAACCGCGTTGCTCGCGTTAGGGGCGTTGAAAATCTGCATTTTTGCATAGTGAACCATTGGTCTAGGCGCGGTACACGCGTTGAAGCGTTGAAGCGTTGAAGCGTTGCGTGGGGGCGTTAGGCGCGGCAGTTTGCACGTAATTACGCACGTAAACGCAGTAATGCGCCCAACGCACCAACGCCCGAGTTCAGAAAATTGAACTTTCAACGCTCCAACGCGTGACGCTTAGCCGCGGTAGCCAATCAGCGTGGAGCTTGAACCCGACGTCACTGGCAGAGAGTAGTGAGCTTGCACAGAAGCATACGGCCGACATCTTTCTTTATTCTGGGTGGAAATAGTAACGTAGTTACGCCATTAAATGCCTTTATGGAAACATTTCTAGCGAGAAATGAGCATTTTACTTTCATAATGTTCGCTCGGTGAATGTGAAGGATGTTTGGTTTGATAGTTATGACGAAGAGGGAACGCTCCGTTCACTTGCATGGACATGGACTCATCTAGCTGCGTTGGCGCGTTGACGCGTTGGAAGCGTTGAACCACCACACACTGGTCAAGCGTCAGGTTAGGCGCGTTACTCGCGTTATCCAACGCGAGTAACGCGGTTGGTGTGGCCGCACGATTAGAACTAGATTCTCATGAGCGAGGCAAAACAAAACAAAGGCACGTAGGGTGCGATACCAGGGTACACCAGTAGGTGTCCTTCTTGTACAAGTTTAAACAGCAAAGAGGAGCAAAAGATTAAGTCAGAACACTCCCCGTCTGGTATAATTCATATTATACCACTACATTCCTATTACATTTTGATCAATTATCATCTCTGGAAAGAAGGAGAACAATATCATTAATGGGTTTCAGATATTCTTTCACAGTCCCTCGATTTGCAGTCTTGACCATGACCTTGAAGTTGTCACTGCTTGGTATGGCCAGAATGGATGCATCTGAAAAGACAAGCAGCTCTCTGTCATGGGCTTGGGAGAGTGAGACTGGAACAAAAGGTCTTGGAATGTGCAGGGGCTAAAGGTCAGTAAGGGATGTCGTCCATGCTTCCCACTGGGCCCTCTTTTCTGCAGGAAGAGGCTCATCCCAGTTTTGCTGCACAGAGGTGAAGTCCCTGACAAGAGCCTTTCTCTGCACGGTGATGGGAGACACAAGCCCCAGGGGGTCGTCAAGGCTGTTGACCATTGAGAGCGTCCCTCTCTGTGTGAATGGTTTGACATCTCGTGACACTCTGAATGTGAAGCAGTCTGTTGTTAAATCCCAGCTAATGCCAAGAGCTCCGCTGAAGAGGTAATGTGTCAGCACTCAAATCCAAGTCCTTGAGTTCCTTTGCTCTCTCCTCAGGCGGGAAAGCCTCCATGACTGTGCTGCTGTTGAACGCCAGATTGTGGAGTCTCAGGTTTGCCTCTGCCAGCATTCTTTGCGTCCTTCTCAGAAGGTCCACAGCCAGGCCTTCGCTGGAGACAGAAGATATCCCATCGTCAACATAAAATTTGCGCAGAACAAATTCTTTGGCGTCTGTGCCATATTTAGCTTTGCCACGTTCTGCTGCGCGTTGCAGCCCATATATCGCTACAGCTGGGGGGATGGGCTGTTCCCGAACACATGTACAGTCATTCTGTAGTCAATGATTTCCTTGCTTGAGCAGTTGTCTTTGTGCCACAGAAAGCTAAGATAGTTGCGGTGGTCTTCTTTTACCTTTAAAACTATAAAACATTTGCAAAATGTCAGCAGTAATAGCAATCTCTTCTTTGCGGTAGCGCACAGCAGGACGCCAAATCAGTGATGTGTTGAGGTCGGGCCACGTGAGTAGTACATCGTTGAGTGAGAGGATGTGATACTGGGCACTTGAGTAGTCGAACATACTCTATTTGTCCGGCTTTTGGGGTGGTAAACTCCAAATAATGGCAAGTACCACGACTCCTCACCAGGCTGCGTGGGTGGAGTGGGTTCGGCTTGACGGTTTTCTATCACCTTCTGCATGAACTCAAAGAAATGTTCGTTCATACCTGGCTTTTTCTGGAACGTGCGCTGTAACAAGGTCAGCCTCTGCACTGCTTGCTCCTTGTTCGGCAGCTGGGTTCTTGGTGAGCGGAATGGCAATGGCGCCACCCAGTGGTTGTGTTCGTCGAGATACACGCTTTTCTCCATCACCTCCAAGAAGATGTTGTCTTCAATTGAGAGGGCTAGTTTTTCGTCATCTGCATTACTCACGAAAATGTTGTCTCCGAGGTGGTCTGGGTCGATAAAGGGAGTGCATGAGTGATGGGCGTCATGTGTTGAGTCAGGGAGGCAAAGGAGAGAACGAGGGCCTATTCCCTCTCTGACTTGGATGCTTTTAGTGCACGGTGTGAAGAATGAGGTTCTGCCATTAGAAAGTATGTTAGTCTTGTAGACATTAACTTCAGCTGACTGATGGGCCCTGTCAAGGCAGATCTCGCCTACAATGAACTAGCCCAAATCTAAGCGCTGTGCATACAGTTTGTTGTGAGATCCATTGTACTGCTCACGTATCTTGTGCACACTCAAGACGTCTCTCCCTAGGAGAAGAAGAATCTGAGCATCCGGATCTGGAGGTGGTATCTTGTCTCGCACCGGAGAGAGGTGAGCAAAGTGTTGTGTAATGTCTGCCGTCAGTATTTCTGATTTGTCATCTGGCATTGTGTTGCATTTGATGGGGAGGAAGTGCTACTGCGGATTTCCCATCGAGTGACACCACTGTGAAGCTGCGTCTTGGCCAGCGACCGGTTGCTCTGGTCATCCAATACTGCACACGTGCTGGGCTTTTTCACGATGTTTTGAAGGATAAACTTTCACCAGGCATATTTTGGAGCACCACCTGGGCTGGGGAGAAAGTGACACATATTTTGTGCCATTTCGTAGTGACATCGAGTTGCTGTTCGCTTTGTTCTGCTTCAGTTCTGGTCTCTTCAGATGACCAGGGGGCGGGACCAGAATGTAGGGCAGATACATGCCTTTCATTGCCACATTCTCTGCATTTCACAGACAGTTTGCAGTCCTTTGCAACATGTTTAGTGGAGGCACAGCAACGGTAACAAATATAATTTTCTCTGAGATAGGCCTTCCGATCATCCAGGGTGCTTAATTCTAAGGCCCGACACTTGAAGAGGGGGTGGGGCTTGTTATGGATGGCACAATGTTTGTCTGGCTCATTGTTTTGCTCGACTGATTGGTTGCCGGGAAAGTTTTGAGTTCCTGCTGACACTTCAGTTTTCTTGACGAAGATGGACGGTTTGCTATTCACGTTGACTGCTCTGTCTGTTTTCATGCTAAAAAAATGGTAGCACTGGTGCTAGCAAGCAAAACAATTCAGTAGCACAAAAATAATTTTGGTAGCACACATACTATAGTCAAAAAAATAAAAATGATTCAGATATAACTATATGAACAGAATAGGACGTGTGTGGGGGGGACGTGCGACGTCTGGCCTGCAGGGGGAGGTAGGGGACGGTTGGGAACACACCGGATTGGCTGGGGGTGGGACCTGGTTGCGAGCAGGTGCCCGCGATCAGGTCCAATCAGGGAATGTGTATTAATGTGCCTGCTTTGTGTTGCAGTAGGGGGAGATGTTACCTAAGAGAGATGTTACCCGTGAGAGAGAGGTCGACAGACTGTGCGACAAAAGCCTCTCTGGAACCAGGAAGCCCAGTGGTACAGATGCGTTATGATTTAGTTTGGAGCATGTCTTTTTGTTTTGCTTTACAAATAAACGAGTTCCAACAAAGGGGACGAAGGGAAACTGGTCCTCCCTGCCTCCTTAACCTGCTACAGTTGAGGCCCGAAGTGGGGCGTATCGCAGTGAAAAATGGACCAGTCCACATTGGGGAAACGGGCTCGGGCACTTGGCCCGATTCGGCGGAGAGACAAAGCCAGCTACACCACGCACAGAACGAGGTGCTTAAAGAACTGGCCCAATCCTTGGCCGCCGATTGGGCCATGCTCCGGGAGCTCCTCACATCCAGCGGACACGGCGAGGGACCCCGGGGGGCTACTCCCAACATTCACATCCCGAAGATGGGGGAGACGGATGACGCAGAGGCCTTTCTGGGGACCTTCCAGGGGGTGGCCGAGGTTCTCGGGGTTGGCCTCGCCCGGAGGGGCGCACCGTCTCCTACCGGCTCCTGAACGGCGCGAGGCCCGCAGCTAGCCGCCCACAGTCTGCCATCCGGGGCTCTGCGGGACTATGACGTCCATCATCACCCACCGAGCCATTCCGGGATCGGCTTGGCCTGTACCCCGGCATGAACCATCGGCGGCGGGTTCCGGGCGCTGGCCTTTCGGCGAGGGGGACCGGCCCTTCTCCTTCGCCCAACCAGCTAAAGGGACCAGGGACCGGAGATGGCTGGTTCCAGACCGGAATACAACGGAGGAGGTGGTAGAGCAGGTCCCATGGAGGAGATTTGTGGAAGGGCTGCCGGCAGGACATCTGCCTGGGTCCGATATCACCGGGCCCGAGAGGTCTCTCCGCTGCGGCTCGTCCTAGCAGGAGACCACCTGCCTCCATGCCAACGGCGAGCCATCAACCGCCGGGTAGCAGGCCCACTTGACGGTGCGGCGGAACACCGCGGCTGGGACAGACCAACACCGGGCACCAGACCAACACCGGCACCGGCACCGGAGGTGGGTCAGGTCGTCCGCGTCATCGGTGCCCCGTCTCCTCCCCACGGTCCCGGTGAGGTGTACCGTATCCCAGTGAGGATACAGCGGGGTACGCACCAGGCGCTGTTGGACTCAGGCTGCATGCAGACCATGATCCACCAGCGTCTGGTGCGGTCCGAGGCATTGGTGGAGGCGTCGAGCGTTGTGGTGAGGTGTATAACACGGGGATGTGCACGAGTATCCCTTTGGTTCCTATCGAAATTCGTTGTGGGGGGAAAAAGCATAGTGTTTAAGGGCGGGCGGTTAGTTCGAGCCTCACGCATCCCCTGATTCTTGGGTGGGATGGGTCTGGGGTTTCCACAGCGTGTTAGGGGACTATGGGGGTGCGGGCACGACCGGTAGGGACATGTAAGTCGTGTGCTGTGTTATGCGCCGAGGCGGGGGCGGCGGACGCTGCTCAGGGATCGAGGGAGGCGGGGGATCCCCAACCTTAGGTCCCAGCGCCGATGTTCCCACGGTGGAGGATCTCCCCCTCGAGGCAGTCTCGTGACGCCACACTGAGCTCAGCCTACGACAAGGTGATGGTTATTGATGTGATAAGGTCCGGCCAGACGCAGCGCTGGACTTTACCCCAACACTTTATAGTGGTTAGGGATAGTTTTATCTGGTGAGTCGTGACACCCAGAGTGAGGGAGGTGTCCCCAGTTTGCTGGTACCCAGGAGCCGCCGGGCAATGGGGTTTCCAGGCGGCGCATTAATAACCCAATGGCGGGCCATTTAGGGTACGACCAAAACACTTACCCTGGATGGCCCGGTTTCTATTGGCCCTGGGATTCGGGCAGAGGTGCGCAAGGTGGTGCGCATCCTGCCCCGAGTGCCAACATGGTGAATCCCCCGGCCGTCCCAGGGCTCCCTTATGGCCCCTTCCCCTGGTGGGAAGCCCCTTTCGATCGCGTTGGCATGGACATTATCTGGCCATTAGAACGTTCCGCACACG
Source organism: Gadus chalcogrammus (assembly GCF_026213295.1). Lineage (NCBI taxonomy): Eukaryota > Metazoa > Chordata > Actinopteri > Gadiformes > Gadidae > Gadus > Gadus chalcogrammus. Next base: position 22,468,528 of record NC_079426.1, on the reverse strand, counting down.
GGTATCGATTTGTGTTAGTCCTGATAGATTCCGCAATCCGGTACCCGGAAGCAATTCCGTTGCGCAACATCTCCGCGAAGAGTGTTGCGCAGCAGGCGTTTTTATTGGGTCATATCGCTGGGTGGGAATCCCGAAGGAGATTCTCACTGACCAGGGCACAATTTCATGTCACGCACGATTAGGGAACTTTACGGGTTATTGAGGGTCAAAGCCATCCGCACAAGTGTCTATCACCCAGCCACGGACGGCTTGTGTGAGAGGTTTAACCGGACGTTAAAGTCCATGATCCGTAAATTCGTACACGAGGATGCTCGGAATTGGCATCAATGGCTAGACCCTCTGTTGTTTGCAGTGCGGGAAGTGCCCCAGGCTTCCACAGGATTTCCCCATTTGAGTTGCTTTATGGGAGCAAGCCCAGGGGCGTCCTGGACCTCATTAAAGAAAACTGGGAGGAGGGGTCCAGTGACAGCAAAAACGAAATCCAGTACGTCATGGAGTGCAAAGCTTCACTCACTAGGGGTATTGTCACGTGAGCATTTGCACCGAGCCCAGGAGAGTCAGAGACGCCTGTACGACAGAGGGACTAGATTACGCGATCTCACCCTGGGGGATAAGGTCCTCGTACTATTGCCCACCTCTAGCACCAAATTACTCACGAAGTGGCAAGGGCCCTTTGTGGTCACACGGCGGGTTGGGGACGTGGATTACGAGGTAGCGCGGTCGGACAGGGGCGAAAACAAGCAGGTCTACCACATCAACCTCCTAAAGAGGTGGAACGATGCGGTCCCTGTCGCGTTTGCGTCTACGTTACCGGAGAGGGAAGAGCTCGGACCGGACGTCCCTAGCCCAGGCCCCACCCCCCCTGTTGGTCAGGGCGAGGGTCTCTCAGGGAGTCAGGCGCGGGACGTTGCCGGTCTGCAACTCCGGTTCGCCAACGTCTTTTCGCCGCTGCCCGGTCGCACCCCGCTAATTACTCACAACATTGAGACGCAGCCAAGGGTTAACGGTGCGGACACGCCCCTACAGGCTACCCGTCCACAAACAAGATGTGGTGCGGCGTGAATTGGCAACCATGTTGGAGTTGGGCGTGGTCGAGGAGTCTCACAGTGACTGGTGCAGTCCCGTCGTGCTTGTGGGGAAGCCGGACGGGTCTGTCCGGTTCTGTGTAGACTACCGTAGAGTGAATGCGGTGTCGAAGTTTGACGCCTACCCAATGCCTCGGATCGACGAACTCGTGGACCGGCTTGGCATGGCCACCTATTACACGACCCTGGACTGCACGAAGGGCTACTGGCAGATTCCGCTGTCTCCAGCAGCCCGGGAAAAAACGGCGTTCTCCACTCCGCTCGGTCTGTACCAGTTTAAGGTGCTTCCGTTCGGGTTGTTCGGGGCCCCGGCCACGTTTCAGCGGCTGATGGACCGGGTGTTACGGCCACACGCCGCGTATGGCAGCCGTTCTTCAGTCGCTGAGACGGGCGGGGCTCATGGCCAACCCGAAGAAGTGCGTGATCGGGCGGAGGGAGATCCAGTATCTGGGGTACCACCTTGGGGGGGGGGAAGGTCCGGCCACAGGTAGCGAAGACCGCAGCGGTCGCCACCTCCCCTCGGCCCAGGACCAAGAAAGAGGTGAGGCGGTTCTTGGGGCTGGCAGGGTACTACTGGCAGTTTGTACCACACTTCTCCGACCTGGCCAGCCCCTTGACCGACATCACCCGTAAGAGGGCCCTAGATACAGTCCAGTGGTCGGAGCCATGTCAGGTGTCGTTTGATGCTATTAAAACAGCCCTCTGTGGAAAGTCGGTCTTGTGTGCTCCTGACTTTGATCTCCCTTTTTCCCTGCAGACGGACGCGTCGGATAGGGGGTTGGGCGCGGTCCTGACCCAGCAGGTGGAAGGGGTCGACCGCCCGGTGCTGAGCAGAAAACTATCGGACCGGGAGGGTCGGTACAGCACAGTCGAAAAGGAGTGTCTCGCTATCCGATGGGCGGTTGGCGCCCTTCGCTACTACCTGCTGGGGCGCGCGTTCACCCTCTACTCCGACCACGCCCCCCTCCAGTGGCTCCACCGCTTGAAGGACGTCAACGCAAGGATCACCCGGTGGTATCTCGCGTTGCAGCCCTTCAACTTTCGGGTCGTGCACAGGCCCGGGGCGCAGATGGCCGTGGCGGACTTCCTCTCCCGTTCCGGGGGGGGGGGGAGTAAGTTGGCGGCCGGATATGCCCCGGCCTGTGTCGGGTGGTGGGGGTATGTGGGGGGGGGCGTGCGACGTCTGGCCTGCAGGGGGAGGTAGGGGACGGTTGGGAACACACCGGATTGGCTGGGGGGGTTGGACCTGGTTGCGAGCAGGTGCCCGCGATCAGGTCCAATCAGGGAACGTGTATTTATGTGCCTGCTTTGTGTTGCAGTAGGGGGAGATGTTACCTGAGAGAGATGTTACCCGTGAGAGAGAGATCGACAGACTGTGCGCAACATCTCTGGAACCAGGAAGCCCATGGATCGAGCGTTATGATTTAGTTTGGAGCATGTCTTTTGTTTGCTTTACAAAATAAACGAGTTCCCAACAAAGGGACGAAGGAAACAGTCTCCCCGCGCTCCTTAACCTGCTACAACGTGTACATACAAAAGTAGCACAATATGAACAAATTTAACAACAGTAAAGTGACAATGAACATATTAAATAGTAAAGTGACAAAATTAAGTAATTATTACAAATTTAACAAACACTTATTTATTAACCTCTGATCTCCTTTCCCCTGCCTTGAGGCAATATTTACAAAACATAGACTTCTTGGATTGGTCGTAGACCAGCCAATTGAACGTTTTTAACCACTGGGGGTTAAACCTGTAAGTTTTCCCGTTGGCCGAGACGGAGTCATGGGTGGAGTCGGCTTCGTCCGAAGGTGCCGGTTCCGTGCTTGTGGTCGCCGAGTCAATCTCTTCCATACGTGGATTTCTTTCCAAGTTTCCATCTTTATTTGATGAAGAAGAACTTCCGAATACAGAGAAATACCTTTTCATTTTTCTGTTTTGCTTAAAAAGTGATTTCCCGCGACCGTTACAAAGCCTCTTCCTCAACATGCGAATGTTCGGGAAATGTAGTTTTTTAGTAGTTCAGCGGAACTGGCGAGCCTATAATTCAAAATACATTTCCCTACATGTATCGCTACCCTCATGCTCCCACACACTCGCGCTTAGCAGTGCCATTGAAAGTCGTACAGAAAGACGTCTTTTTTTCCGGCATGGGTCCTTCTCACCCTTTCGCACCGGTGCGAGTGGACTTGTATTTATCTTCGCACGTTATATATTTTGATAGCCAATGCGATCAAAACTGTCGCACTGTACAGCCCTGTATGAGCAGTTGGATGAGGAAAAGACAAAACTTGGGTCATTTCGAGTCTTTGCTTGATTGCAGATAAACCTTACGAAAAAACTGAAAGGTGGAAAGGATACCTTGAGCTCTTCTTTGTATCTGGAGCCTTGTGTGACTTATCTTTCTTGAAGGCTGTATGGGAGTTTTTCAACTATGGGGTTCACACCCCTAGTCGTGTCAAGATATGCAAGCCCCGGTGTTAGGCCACTCCCCTTTGCAGACTCCAGCTCTTGCAGCAGATCCCCCAGCTCTCTCAATTGGCGAGGATCTTTGTTTGAGATGCGAGGAAAATCTTCAAGCCGCTGCTTTTTCTGGACTTGTGACATGGACTGACCTGAGTCGTTTGCCCTGAGTGGCTGACTCCGGACCGAGCCATTTGACGAGTAGGTCCAGTTCCTCTCTGTGTGTCAGGTTGAGGTCTTATGTGATGCTTTGAAAATACCTTTTCCATGCCCAATAGTTCTCCGGGCGATTGTCGAATTGGGTCAATCCTGAGCTCACCATCTCTCTTCTTATCAAATATGTGGCGAAATCAGGCATCGTAGGTGGCCCGTTTGTGTAGTCTTCCGATGTTGGATGAGAAGGGGGCCTTGGGGGGTACCTGCTTGGCGTCGGATTGTTTTGTGGGCCTGCGTAGTCGGCTCTGCTCGGCTGTGCGTGGTTGGTTGCATGGGGGCACAATTGAGCAGAGTGTTGCCGCTGAGAAGGATGCAGCAGAGCGGTTGTTTGAAGAGGATGACTTGGTTCACTGTGCGTCTGCCCTGATCATAGAAATGGCTGTGGAGCGTGTTGCACTGGAGTGTTCCGCACATACTCCCTGTTGCTCTGAGCTCTGTTTTCATCTCCCAAATCCAGCGGCTGGTCGTCTTCCCACTTGGCTGCAGCTTGGTAGACGTCTGCTTCTCTGGACGCTGCTACTGCCTCCTTCTCTAGCTGTAGCATGTGAAGGTCAGCCTCCACCTCTGATTTGCGGCGTGCTACTTCGGCCAATACTTCCTGCTTTTGTTCTTCAATGCAAGCTTTCTCCCTAAGCATAGCAGCTTCCTTCTCAGCGTAGGCAAATTTTACTTTAGATGCTTCTGCCTTGGCCCTTGCCTTTGTGGCAGCGCTGCTAGCTGTTGATGCGCTGGACCTAACCGACACACTGCTTACGCGTGACCTCGTTTCTAAAGTCACAGGTGCTTTATCTTCTTCCTGAGAAGTTGTCATTGTGTAGCTATGCGTTTCTGACGAGCTGAGTGATACAAGGTTGCTCCTTTGTCTTCACCCACTGTGTATTCGTCCTTTTACTATTCTGTCCTAACAACTGCATCCTTGCAAGGCGTAGACAGATAGCTAACTAGAAAGAATGTGGAATGAATGAAGCTCCAGAACGTTTCTTCGATGCAATGTTCTTTTACTGTTTACACTAACCGCGTTTACATGGACACATCTGATCCGCATAGATTTCTATGCAGAATAGAAAATGATCATATATACGACTCATTCGGAATACAATTATCTGTTCGGCATAGAATTCTATGCCGAATAGAAGAGGTGGTATAGTCCGTTTTAATCGACATGTATACACTTATTCCGAATAGATTGGGGAATAAGCTGCAGTAGTTCGCCATTGGTCCACTGAGCTCCGTCTGTACTTTTATGCACACCGAACTTGACCGCTGTCAAGGAAAGTGGATTTATTGCCTGTTTCCGTCTTTGTTGTCACTCCGTAAGTAGTCCGGTAAGCGTGTCCGGTTGCTAAGCGACGGGACATGGGTGTTTATTAATGACGCGTAAGTGTTCGCGTATCGTAGTGTCCGCGCGTGTCTGAGATAACTGTAAATGAGTAGGCTACTACTAGTACTTTTGCAGGCTGAACGTTAAAATACTTCTTAACTTAGAGAGACCACTCTCTCCCACCAGTCTTGGCTGCGGACTCGCTTGAAAATTCCTCTTGTTTGCAGCGGAGGTGGGGGTAAATATAAAGATCGGACGAGAAATTGACGTAGCTGTGCTGTCGTCCTCCTTAATTGAAGGAGCAGGCAGAGAAAAGCTCTCTCCTGCTGTGCTTTCATTCAAATCAAATTCACAATGCCAAATAGTGATAAGACGTCCGTTATGTCGCCGCCGGTCCAGAGATGTGTCAGGTGTGCGTGAGAGACATAATGGACACTTTTGTTACTGCCATGTATACAGTACATTCGGATCACATTTTAGGAATAGATCTATTCGGCATAGAAATCTATGTGGATCAGATGTGCCATGTAAATGCGGATACTGTTGCTCTCATTCTTTTTTCGTAAAACTATAAAATAAACAGAAAGACATCAAATTACCATATGTCAAATTACTATCTCATCAACATGTGTTTTATATTCACAAGCAACATGCTAATCATATCAGAGGATAACCATGCACGCTGCTTTGCGGCGGAGGATAGTTAGCGAGCGATGAGTTGAAAAGTGTTCTTAATCAAACATAACGTATAACAGTAAAGTATAACAGAAACATTTTCACGAGTGTTTACATCTAATAACTCAACCAATAATTGCGAACAACACTTACGGACGCATCTACTCCAGGGATCTGAACGTGAGAAACAGCTTCGTTTCACACATCTCTCTGAACACGTTAGAACTAGATTCTCGCTGCGAGGCAAAACAAAACAAAGGCACGTAGGGTGCGATACCAGGGTACACCAGTAGGTGTCCTTCTTGTACAAGTTTAAACAGTAAAGAGGAGCAAATAGATTAAGTCAGAACACTTTTTGTAAAGCAAACTCTGGATAAAGCTGACTTTAGTTACATACAAACAATCATAGCCCGTTAGTTGAGGTAGCTCCCATTTATCTGAGGCTAGCTGAGCTAGCCAGCATGTCGAAAGTAGCAAACTAACTAGCATTATGTGTCCCCCTCCACATCAGATGCCTTACCTGTATCCTCTGATCGTTTTTCTTAATTGGTTTTCTGTTGCAATTGTAATAGTAATTGTAATTAGCGTCTACTATTCTCATCACTTCAGTGGAAGGTGGGTAGCTGTCAATCATCCTGTCAGACCTGTCGGCAGATGTCACTTGCCACGTGACAACCCAGCCCAAAGGTCATTTCAGAGCCGTTTCTTCGTGGGGTTATCAGGTCAAAATCACCGTGACCCCACGAACACTTACATGCTTCAGGGGTTGACACTAAGGTTTCAAAAGCACTTGCCCATCGGGCAAGTACAGGTCAGGTTCAACTTCCCCGAATGTAATGTTCACTTGCCCCAATTATAATCAGAATCGTGAACGGGGCTCTTTCTGCCAGGCACCTGGCCTGGTTTTGGGGGGGCTCAGAACAATCATCCTAGCTCAGACTGAAGCTGAATGTTAGCTTCCACACATGTGTTTAAAAAATAACAAATTTCTCTTTGTTTACTTATTTATCGAGCGGTCACATCGTGCCATGAAGTGATTTCAGTCCACCGTTGCAACCTATTAAAGCTATCGCCTAGTTATATGTAGACCTGCATGATTTTATGCAAATGTACATGTCAGAGGTAGTACCAAAAATATGTATTTTTTAACTTTCAAGTTTCTTATAGCTCTAACTGAATAATCACAAACGCTTTTCTAGTAGTGTTGTCCGTCACAATACTGGATTTTCTAACTTCGACACTATTCCTGGAAAAATATCGATATTCTATACCATTTTCGATATCAGGGGAAAAGTTTTTTTCAGGAAAGAACATACCCAAAGTAAATAGAGTATATCTCCACAACTGCAAGGGCGATAAAGTCCACCTAGGATCACATTGAACATGATCACTCAATATTATACTCCAATCATTCTTTTGTGCCAAAAGAAAGATTGTTGTGCAAGTGAAATATTCAATGGGGATAATACTTGGTTAAAGTGAATAAAGCCATGGAACACAGCATAAGTGGAAGATAACATTTCCACCTGAAATAATTATCAGTTGGATGTTATCACTTGGGAGCGCTGTCTTACTATGAGACACAAATAAAGGTAGATATCTTACAATTTTGACACTCTATTTAAATTTCAGGGCAAATATAATCGAATGCACCAAGCCAAACATTCGCAAATAAATATATGGCCACTAGATATCGCTGAAGAATATGTTTTCTGATTGAAGGCATTTTACCTACCTCCTAAGAAACCTTCTCTTATTCATTGATTGAAAACACCATGTTTAGTTGCAAAATTTGGCCCAGACACTGGATAATCTGTTTATGGTGGTTTTATTCGATCAGAATCAACTTTGTGGACAAAAATCACAAAGGTAATATTTCATTTTTGGTTGTTAAAAGAAAAGGGGACGTTTCTTCTTAAGTTGTTATTTGCGAGTTTTAGTCACAGAATGATATGGTTTGGACTGTTGGAATAAGTGGAGGCTCAGCTTTCATGTAATATATACCATATTTCCGCACTATAAGGCGCATCGGAGTATAAGCCGCAGCAGAAAATTTTAATTATGTGTACATATATAAGCCGCATTTGGACTATAAACCGCAGGTGTTTCAATGTTTAATTACCATTAGGGCTGGCCCGAATGCCATTTTTCAGGCTTCGAATACTCGTTGGTTTTTCCGAGCGAATATTCGAATGCTCGTTCCAGAAAAAAAAAAACATCAAAAACAACATTAATAATCCCTATATACTCCCTGGAACCGATTTTGACAGTATCTGCATATTTTTTTGAAGTTTAATTAGCAGGCCTAAGTAGGTTGAAGTTCCTTAGTTTTTCCCTGTGAAAGCGAACAGCTGTTGTTCCGTTCCAAATTATCCTGGAACGTGCATCTTTTCAGGGAATTTGTACAATAAATCCATAACAAATACCGAATATTGATTGTCTTATGTGTCCATATTTATATCCATTATATTGTCTTCCCAAGACGCTCACGCTCTGCAGCAAGCCAGTCACAGCTGATTGGCACGGTGCTGTAGCGAACGTAAACAAACAACTAAGCTAAGGTTAGCATTTCGCTAATTATTACTTTTCCTCCCGAGATCCCACTAATGTTGTGTTATAGAGTAAAAGGAAACAAGATATCTATTCTTCCTCCACGTCTCTCGCTTCTCTGCTTGGTGTCGCTGACGCTTATAGTTTGCCTCCCTCGCTCTGGTAACGTCACGTACGTGAAAAAAAACAACGAAGCTCCGAATACTGATTTAAGCTTTGAATACTAATTTTCCAAAGTACTTCCTGTGACCTTCAGCACTCACTGGATCGGCTGGCGGCCGAGTGTGAAGCGGCTGGGATGAGGATCAGCACCGCTAAATCTGAGGCCATGACTCTTAGCAGGAAACCGATGGATTGCTTACTCCGGGTAGGAAATGAGTCCTTAGCCCAAGTGAAGGAGTTCAAGTACCTCGGGGTCTTGTTCGTGAGTGAGGGTACTATGGAGCGTGAGATTGGCCGGAGAATCGGTATTGAAATGGCTGTGGAGCGTGTTGCACTGGAGTGTTCCGCACATACTCCCTGTTGCTCTGATCTCCCAAATCCAGCGGCTGGTCGTCTTCCCACTTGGCTGCAGCTTGGTAGACGTCTGCTTCTCTGGACGCTGCTACTGCCTCCTTCTCTAGCTGTAGCATGTGATGGTCAGCCTCCACCTCTGATTTGCGGCGTGCTACTTCGGCCAATACTTCCTGCTTTTGTTCTTCAATGCAAGCTTTCTCCCTAAGCATAGCAGCTTCCTTCTCAGCGTAGGCAAATTTTACTTTAGATGCTTCTGCCTTGGCCCTTGCCTTTGTGGCAGCGCTGCTAGCTGTTGATGCGCTGGACCTAACCGACACACTGCTTACGCGTGACCTCGTTTCTAAAGTCACAGGTGCTTTATCTTCTTCCTGAGAAGTTGTCATTTTGTAGCTGTGCGTTTCTGACGAGCTGAGTGATACAAGGTTGCTCCTTTGTCTTCACCCACTGTGTAATCGTCCTTTTACTATTTTGTCCTAACAACTGCATCCTTGCAAGGCGTAGACAGATAGCTAACTAGAAAGAATGTGGAATGAATGAAGCTCCAGAACGTTTCTTCGATGCAATGTTCTTTTACTGTTTACACTAGCCGCGTTTACATGGACACATCTGATCCGCATAGATTTCTATGCAGAATAGAAAATGATCATATATACGACTCATTCGGAATACAATTATCTGTTCGGCATAGAATTCTATGCCGAGCGGTAAAGCGTTCGCTTTACCGCACCGTTGTAACGAAAAGAGAGCTGAGCCGCAAGGCAAAGCTCTCGATCTACCGGTCGATCTTTGTTCCTATCCTCACCTATGGTCATGAGGGCTGGGTGATGACCGAAAGGACGAGATTGCGGGTACAAGCGGCCGAGATGAGATTTCTCAGAAGGGTGGCTGGCGTCTCCCTTAGGGATAGGGTGAGAAGCTCAGCCATCCGTGAGGAACTCGGATTAGAGCCGCTGCTCCTTCACTTAGAAAGGAGTCAGCTGAGGTGGTTCGGGCATCTGGTAAGGATGCCCACTGGGCGCCTTCCTTGGGAGGTGTTTCAGGCACGTCCAGTGGGGAGGAGACCTCGGGGAAGACCCAGGACTAGGTGGGGAGATTATATCTCAACACTGGCCTGGGAACGCCTCGGGATCCCCCCGTCAGAGTTGGTCAATGTGGCCCGGGAAAGGGAAGTCTGGGGCCCCCTGCTTGAGCTGCTCCCCCCGCGACCCGACCCCGGATAAGCGGACGAAAATGAGATGAGATGAGACTTCCAAACTGCACTCCTCCATCACTCCTCCATTTTCCTTCTACCTAAAACGTTCGCGGAGGCGCTGCACTTGAGATGCTAGCTGTGTAGGCTAACCTTTAGCGAATCACTGCCTGAGACCGCACTGCGAGTGAGTGACAGAAGGCGGGCTATATTCGCACTGAAGCGATGCGTGTCTGTTAACTCGCTTTCCGAGAGAAGAGAAGACCAATTGAAGATCAATTGCAAATACTTCTATTTTGTGTGATTTTGCGGAACAAAAGGTTGCTCTGCAGTTTCTAAAAACATTTGAATAAATAGCCTTTATATTAACATCCAACCAAAATCCACTTGCCCGTTCGGGCAACCAGAAAAAATCTAAACTTTTACTTGCCCAGGGCAAGCGGGCAACCGTTAGTGTCATTGGCTAGTCATCTTTGAAAAAGACGTTTAATTGAAAAGTGTTTCAATCGACCCGGCTCTCCCCTAAGTCTGTCGGGGGCGAGGTGAATGTGATTGTAGTAGGCTGAGTTTTGGCTGAGTTTTGCGCGCGTTCTGGAAAGTGAGAGAGGAGGCTACTACGGAGTCTGTATTTAGCAAAACAAATCAGAAGAGTATAGAACTGTTTTTAGATTGCGATTTTTCGGTTCCGCCATTTCACAAACCGTAGGAAAGTAAAAATGCAAATTAATCGTTTAAACCGAAAAAATCGCCCAGCCCTAAGGCAGGGATCTGAAAGCGGCAGGTACTGAACCATAGCACAAGTCAGAAGTGGAGTTCTTCTTAGTAGTTGCACAGCTGATTGGCTGATGCGACGTTCGCCCGTGGATGAATGAAAACAAGGGTGAAGAAAAGCTGGGGGAACTCCCTCAAAAAATAGAAGGGGTGAAGTGTGATGGATAGCAGCTCAAGATCTGGGGTACATATTTATTCCCGGACCACGACAGTATTACAGTACCTCTCATTAATTTAAAAAACCTACTCCGCGTCTGCGGGATTTGTTATTCAAAGAAGCCCAGGGGACACACAAAAGGGGTTTTAGACTTATCTTCCTCAGCAATGCCGACCTGATAATAGCCGATCCATTACGGAAAACCATTTAGCAGCTCTGAGGGCTGCAAATGTTTCTTCAATTTTCGGAAGGGAATATGCATCTCTGAGGGTTCGGGCTCTCTGGCTCTTGAATGATTCCTGCATCGAACAGTTCTTTGAGGTGTTGCTTTACTGCCTCTCTGTCATTGTGATGAATAGATCTCAGCCTCTTCTTAAAATGAGTCTCATCAGACAGCCTGATGTGATGCTTTACAGCAGTGGTGTGACCGTATGACAAGTCATCTACTGCGAAGACTTCTGAAATGGAGTTCAGCTTAGTGGTGATGTGCTCTTTCCATTGTTCAGATAGCGGTGAGTTATCAAGGTTGAGTTTGAGGTTGTCAGTGATAGACTTGTCCTGACAAGGTGCATTTAGTTGAGTTCCAAGTGGGGTGATGTGCAGCCCATGTTGTTCATGTGGTTCAAGCACAAAAGCTGTATTCTGACAGTGTGTGTGTTCTCAGTTTGACATCACCCATGACGCAGCACTTTCGTTTTGCAGGAATGGTGATGGAATCGTTTCCTTTGACCAGCAATTTGATTGTCTTCTCTACACTTAAAACAGAACCCAGCTCTTGGCATTCCAGGAATTCTAATGAGTCTCCTGTTATTTCTCGCTAATTGCAAGACACTCCTTTCTCTTAGTGCTCTCCCTCTCATTTTGATTCTGAGATAGCTTCTGAACTTGTTTTGTTAGCTCAGCTATCTTACATTCAAGCTTAAATGTTTCACCTTGTTTTGGTTATGATGCTGGCCTGTTATCATGCATGAGGTTGTGTGAGTCTTTTCTCAACTTCTCTACCTGTTCAGTTAGCTCATTCACTTTCTTTTCAAGCTTTGATGCTTCAATTTCTTTTGGGGTGGGCGATGGGGCAGGACCACTATAATAGGAGGGAATGTCAAAGATGTGATGGGCTTGTGCGACAGCTTTAAAGCACCTAGCAGTTTTTTCATTCTGTCTAGCTTTGCTGAACGGCAATCTTCCTCGGCTCTCAACATGAGGAGAAATTCACAGAATGATTGCTCTTTTTTGGCTCTTACTGTAGACCTATGACGATGATCTGATCCCAACAGGCCTGGCAGAAATGTCTGTGTAAGGGTTCGTTTGAATTTCCAACTGAGGCTCCCCCTCTAGAAATAGGTTTCGTGAGGAGGGTGTGGAGCAGGTTCAGATATGCTGAGGGATTCTCCCCATTGTTCTGGTTTGAGCTGAGAAATGCTGCAAAGAGCTCCTCTCCTTCCTCCATAACACCGAAGGCAGATTCAATCTGAGTGACATAAGCGCTAGGAGGTGAGGAGATTCCAAGGGGTTTCACGACAGGGCCCTTACTGGGCATAGTGCTTGCTGGTCCGCTCCTGAGACATGTAGGGACTGCAGCTCTACAATCTGGGAGAGATGGAAGTCAGACAGGACTTTGGCAAGAAGGCTGGTTTGGAGCGAAGAAGCGTCTTCGACCCTTCCTGAGAAAAAGTACAACAGTCCCTGTGGACGGACAGCTGTATTGGTGGCCAAGAGGGAAGCTGTTTTTAGAGAGAGCCACTTTAGGTCCACATTGCCGAGGGGCTCAAAAGGCGGATACCGCAGAGCCTCAAGGGCAAGATCCAAGTCCCGGAGGAGGTACCGGAGGACCCCTACTGGGCGCCGTAAGTCTTCGTGCCCCCTTGAGGTATCGGAAGATCATGGAGCAACCATCCTCACTAATTGCAAACTCTCCGATACGGACTGTCTTGATAGCTGCAACCATGCCTCTCAGGGTGACTGCGGATTTACGGGCCCCTGACTTCGACTGCAGAAAGAGCAGGTTAATAATAATAATAATGAATTGATTTTATATAGCGCCTTTCAGGATACTCAAGGTCGCTTCACAAGAGAGGGGGGTGAGGGTGTGTGTGGAGGCGAGTGAGTGAGAGTGCAAATGTGCAAGGCGCTGGGTGGGGTCGTGAGTTAGAGGTCATAGGCCTCAGAGAAAAGGTGTGCTTTCGTGTACTTTTTGAAAGTCTCCACGGAAGAGGCAGAGCGGATGTGGGGGGGGAGCTGATTCCACAGAGTTGGGGCGGACATGCAAAAGGCCCTATCCCCAAAGATCTTGAGTCTAGTGCGAGCAATTGCCAGCTGGTCCTTGTCAGAGGACCTGAGGGACCGCAGGGGGGTGTAAGGGTGGAGGAGGTCAGAGAGGTAACGGGGGGGCCAGAGCGGGACGGGACTTGTATGTGAGTAGTAGAATTTTGAATTTAATGCAGAACTTGACAGGTTACCAGTGGAGCTGCATCAGGGTGGGGTTGATTTGCTGCCAGGGCTTAATGCCAGTTAAGACCCTGGCAGCTGAATTCTGCACATATTGCAGTCTGTCCAGGGATGTCCTGGGTTAAGTCCAAGAGGGGTCTGTCTGGTGTGCCTGGCACCACCCTGTGAAGAGTCGCCTAGATTAGGGTAGGCTGCCCTAGTTGATGGAGCTCGGACTTCTTGCATCGTTTGCACCACTGCCTCCGTTAACCCTAGGGCCAGGAGCCAGTCCCTGTCAGGGGCCAGGCTACCAGCCTCAGCCCTGCTGTGTAGGGGTGGAACAATTTCCTGCCTGCCTGAGACAGGAGGTTCCCCCTGAGAGAAAGAATCCATGGCTGACCCTCTGTTAGGGTAGTAATCGTCGAGAACCAAGACATGTGAGGCCAAAACAGAGCAACCAGGATTAGCCTCACCTGCTCCATTTGTACCCTGTGCAAAAGGGCTTGGAGGAGGGTGAATGGGGGGAAGGCGTAGAGCAGGGTCTGCGGCCAAGGGTTTGCCAGCACATCCCATCCCAGAGGAGGATCGTTTTTCCTCAGGGAGAAGAACAGTGGGCAATTAGAAGATTCCAAAGTCGCAAACAGGCCAACATCTCCACCCAGACAAATCGGAATCAGGTTCTCTCGACCACCTGGGGGTGGATTCTCCACTCTCCTGGACTCGGTCCCCCTCTGGACAACATGTCCGCCGCCACGTTTAAGGGCCCTGGCATATGAGCGGCCCTGAGTGAACTGAACTGTGGATAAGCCGATAGCCACAGAGCTAATGCCAGCTTGCAGTGGGTTGAGGAGCCCAAACTGCCTGTTGATGAACGCAGCTGTCACTGTGCTGTCGGTTCTGACTATGACATGCTGACCCATGAGCCACGGTAGTAAGTGCTTTAGGGCTAGACAAACAGCCCACAGCTCCAACAAGTTGATATGCTGAGACCCCTAGGTGCCCCACCAGGGTCCGTTGATACCCTGACCTTTGTGTACAGTTCCCCAGCCTGCTGCGGATGCGTACACTGTAAAAAAAAAACACGTAAAAAAACGGTAATATTCTGGCAGCTGGGGTGCCAGAAAAATACTGTGAAATAACAGATAATTTCTTTCTCGTAAAAATACGGTTAATTTCCATAATTAAAATACCGTTTAAAGTTGTAATTTTAACAAGATTTTGCCTTATTTTCATGTTTTTTAATGTTTAATTAGAAACATTCACATTTTAAAACAGTTTAAAGTTGTAATTTTAACAAGATTTTGCCTTATTTTCATGTCGTTTTTAATGTTTAATTAGAAACATTCACATTTTAAAACGATGAAATTACCTAGAAATATGGTAAATAAATGTTGTATTACGAATAATACTGATTAAATAGACAGAAATTTGCTGTTCTTAGCTGGTTTTTAATGGAAAAAGGTTGTAAAATAATTTATATTTGATGTAATATAACAGTATATGGACAGAAAATAATGTGATTCATCTTTCAAAACATGTAAATTTTTTTTTTAAAAAGTATGAGACTAAATAATGCACAAATAACCAACTTTCTATTGTATTTCTTTCAAATACTACATTTAACACTGAAATCCCAAAGCTTGAAATCCCAATACAACATTTAACACTGATCTCCCATTACTTTGCTCGATTAAAATGAAAATAAAATAAAATAGCACAGCCAGTGTTAGGCATGTGTAACAAAGACAAGTGCATTCACAGAGCAAACATAGTCCATGGCAACTGCTCATTCAGCAGCTCTATTACTTTAAGAGAAAACAGCAAATCCGAGTCACATTTTGGGAACGCATGAGCTCCAGAGAAAACATTCATTTGATAATACAGTAGACATGCTGTATGTAAATACTGCAAGAACAAGAACCGCAAAGTTGCATGTGTACAGTCCAGAATCAAGTCAATGAGCAGGGTTAGGACAACAGCTCACTCATAGTCTGTTTTTGAGAACTTGGGCTTTCTTTGAGAGCGTGGTGCCGTCCAGCTCCATCACAACTTTTTGGCGCACTTCAAACGTGTTCTTTAGCTCAGGAGGGTAGTTGAGGTTCAATACATACATTAGGCCAAACAATATGGCAGCAGCTAATGCAGTGTTGTCCAGTCCTTGCATTATCTGCAGGCCTTCCAGGACAATCCCCAAGTCCTCTGGACCACTGGTTGCATCATTTTTCACAACAAATATTCCCACCGTGGTGTCCTCAATCGATTCTTTGATGGTGGCTTCGTCCTCTGCCTGAACAGTGAAATCACAAATAAATCGGAGTCAGAAAAAACCAAAATCATATTGACAATGGAATTATAATGAAAGTGCTATTTAGAAGATTTTTTCATTTTAAATAATTTAAACTAGTCTGTGAGCCTCTCCTTTTCTCTTTGTTAAACTTAAATGCAGACTGTACATGTTTCAAATTAAAATGCCTATATAATGTTGTGCCGATAAAACACGAGAGGGTTCTAACTTGGATAAAGCACTCACCTGTGTGTCATGTAATGGAAGCAAAAATTAAACTAACCAGACCTTAAGGTCGAGCAACCAATATAAATGTTACTAAACACAACGGAAGTGTGTTGCGTAATTTGCATCAGTACAGTAGCCTAGATCTATTTCATTAAAGGGGACCCATTATGCTTTTTCGACTTTTATGACCTATGAACGTTGTTATAATGATTGATAGTCATGTTTAACCATACTCAAGTGTCAAATAATGACGTACATGCATTTCGACGTATTCCCTGCTGACAGTCTGGGGTGGCTGTGCAGAGCGCTAAACACTCGGGACAACGTTTGCGATTCACTTGTTCACATTTCCGGGAAATCATCTACGTAGAGGCACTCCTGCCACGCCCCCATATGCCTGGTCAAATCTGCCCGCGCGCGCTTCAAGGAAGGTAACCAATCACAACGGAGTTGGGTTGGCAGGAGGGGGGCGGAGAAGTATGGTTTAACATGACTATCAATCATAACAACGTTTATAGGTCAAAAAAGTCAAAAAAGCATAATAGGTCCCCTTTAAATACGCATTTTGGTGTTCAAAAAAATATCAAAATCGGTAAAATAACTTCACTCACCACGAACTCCCTGACAAGATTTGCTGGGTCTTCGTTGAGGTACACACACAGCCACTTGAGAACACATTCCCGCCCTGCATCAACGTAATCTTCCTAGGTCATGTAGATTAGAAGAGAAAGACATTTGTTTGGAATCCTTTTTCCTCTATAAATTCAGTATTTTATTTCCCAAAAATTCATTCTTACTTGAGTCATGGGGGCCAAAGTTCTCTCAAGACGCTTGCCTATCTGTCCTCCTCGTTTTTCGAACAGCTTTAGAAGTTTGTCAGATCTTACATCCAGCTGTGTCAGAAATCTGGATTGCAGGGGCATGGTGGTAATGCGCTTAAATTCTGCATTTATCTGAAAAAAAAAATAAGACAATCATTTGATTACTTCATTTTCTAATGATCTTATATTTAAAATATATAAATTGGTCTGTATTGTTCTTCCAAACCTAGGGGTGCAACAGAAACTTCCTCTTCCACAAACTCCTCATCCTGGCAATCAGCTGAAGAATCATGTAATGATGGTGATGCTAATGTAGTCGTTAACACAATACCAGGAATAAAATCAGTTAGGTTATGAGGTGTGTGTCGGTTTCTCTTATGAGACATAAACGTTCCATAAATATTGGTTTGAAAAGTACAGCCAACAAACATGTCAGAGACAATTTCATTTCTCCTCAGATGTATGTTGATATTAATAAAGTATTCCCTTTCATTAGATAGAAATTTGCATCTACATAAGTGACAGCTGAAAGTAACCAACTCTTTTTGAGTCCGACTAACTTGTGTTGAATGAACTCTACTTTGGTGTACAATTAAAGCATTCCAAGTCTTAAATGTACATGGATAGTGGATGGTGCGCCCAAAATGTGGATGCTTGAGTTTATAATGATTAAGAAGTAAAGACCTACTAGCTACTGCAACGGAACACCCCTTACACTGCCACATCACTGGAAAGAGAGAAAGAGGGGAAAATGTTAGGCCAGCCAACCAAATACATCCATATAGCTTTCCTAAAAGAATCGGTCAACATGCTTCACAGTTACTCTTTATTGTAGTTTATGCAATTCATTGTTCATGGTGCTTTTAAACTGTTGAATGGGGACCTAATAAATCACACAGGAAAGTATATTACTGCAGGCTAATGTTATCACACAGTACCAAAATATTAAGATTAATTTTCATAAATTGACAGCAACATTCTAATACTATTAAGTTTAAATAAGTCAAGTGAATCAAATAAAGCATTTAAATACTCACCATTTCTACAGAGCCTTAGGAACAATGCTTGAAGCAGAAGCCCGTCTCAACCCAACTGTCTCAACACCAATTACCTATACCTAAAAAAACTAAAACAAATACTTTATGATTCAAACAGTTTCTACAGAACAAGTTTACCCTTAAATAAACATTTCCATACAACAGTTAAATAAAAATCTCCCTCATTTCTCATTTTAATATGGCTCTATTAAGGTAATTAGACATCAAGACCTTAAAAAATAATACATTCTTAACACAACAAAATGAAATGAAAACATTACATTGTAGCGTCCCTCTAAAAATGCCACGAGACGGAACTGGGGTTTTCTGGCGATTTATTTCCCAATTAATACACAGGCTACTGTGGGCTGTAGCCAACGCAAAAGCAACTACATCGAATAAACTGTTGGGTCAGTGAGAACGGCGACGGTCTGTCTATAACCGAGGGCTCCGTAGGCGTCACGAAAACTCGGCAATAGGAGCTAGCGTTTAGCATTAGGCCAATATTAGCATCGCACTTTAGCCTAGCTCTCTCGCCAGAACAACGATAACGTTTCCTGGTTCTCAGCCAATCACGACCCTACAGCCTATGACATATCCACCAACTCTCTGGAATCCCAACAACTCAACCCCGTGAAATGGACATAAACAAACTATTTTAACAGAGGAAAACACATAACACAACATTACATAATACCCAGTCCGTTACAATGACTGGGGAAGGCTAGGTATAGCTGGTAAAGACCAAACCGCTAAAACTATGAATGCCTTTGCTACCCAGCGATGCTAATATTAGCCTAATGCTAAACGCTAGCTGCCATTGCCGCGTGTACGTGACGCCTACAGAGCCCTCGGCTACAGACAGGACCATCAAAATTCTCACTGGCCCAATTAATATACTCACACGTTTTTACGTTTTACCAGGCATAGCAGCATAACAAATAAAGACATTACCAGCGACTTTCCCCACCGTTGTATAGTGAATATATCCCAAAAAATGCGCCAACATTTTGAGTTGCTTAAGCATGCAGTTAGTAACTCCCCCTCCCCCCAGCGAATTACACCAATTCACTTCATAGTTCTAAGGAAAGTCAACTACGCTTTCACACGATAGAAAAACATGCTTTATTCCCTAATTTCGTGAATGAGTCATGAGCTAAATTAAAGTTGTTTAGGCCTAGCTAACGCCAGCGAATAGTAACCACAGCGAACTTTAACACATTAGAATAAACTATCAAAAAATACCTCGACATAAACATGTTGCGCAACCTTACGAGCAAATTAAAACTAGTATTTTAGAGTGACTGACTCTAACAGTGACATATTTGGTAAGATTTAATTACCTTGAAAGATATCTCCCCAGGTCCACACGCATTCAACACAAAATGGCAATGTTCTATTTCATGTAGGCTACGCCGTCTAGGCTTCGCCTTATGGGCTTGTCCCGTGCGCGCGCTTGCGCGCGCTGAAAATTCAAACTATGCACCTATCAGCGTGGGCACCGCCCACATTTCCCACGGTATCGTGTCTATATAACGCGGTGTATACCGTCGCTCATCCTCCCTTTTCTTTCAGCACTTGTGCTTATCAGCGAGAAATTGAGAACTACTATTAAGAAGAAGATGAAGACTTAAACACGGATCTCCCGAGCCGGTGGCAGCGGCTCGGGCGAGGCCGCGGACAAACGGCCCCTTTTCAGGGCCACCTGAGAGCGCTCCTGGAGCTAGGTCCTTTTCAGGACTCCTTTGCGCCTCCTGTCCCTCCCTGGTACCGGGTGATGGGCACTTGGCGTGCTCTGTGTGCCTCGGCACCGACCACGCCGAGGCTGCTATGGCGGCCCCCGTCTCCTGTGTCGCCTGCCGGGAGCTGCCTGAAGAGGGGATCCTCTCCAGGCATCTCTTCTTTTCCCCTGCGGTGGACCTGACGCGATGGCATCATCGACGCCGACGACGACGCCTCCATGGACGGCGACTCGGCGTCCGGTTTTTCCCGCTCTCGGGTTACAACCGCCACCGTCGCGGGGAGATCATGGGTGAGGCGGCGGCCATCAAAGGGTTTCCCATGCCGGCCCCGCCTCTCGCCCCCGTATCTGACGATATGCAGGGCGAGTGCTTTCGCACCCCATCTGCTTCCCGGCGGGTTACCCCTTGTTCCCGCCTGCGCAGCACTTGTTTACTGCTGCAGGTGGGGACCCTTCTACCCTGAAGGCTCCGGTAAGCGAGGGGAATCCCTCGCCTGGAGCCTCCACTGGCAGCGCTTCTCTGTCCGGGCGCCGGATGGCGCCCTAACGAAAAGCCGCTGCCCCCCGACCGCCTCCAGAAGCAGATTGTCGGCCTAACGGACGTTAGGCCGACAATCCGCGACGGCGGTCAACAACATCGCCCTGCTCTCCTCTGCCATGGTCTCCTTGTTTGCTGACAGGGAGGCCTACGGCCCGGAGGAAGCCGTGAGATGGCTGGCGGTTTCCCGCTTTTTCCAGCGCCATCCTCCAGCTATGCCAGCCGATAGCCGTTTCGGCCGGCCGGCATATGGCGTGGGCTACCATGATTCAAAGGGTCATATGGCTCTCCCACACTGCGGTGCAGGAACGAGAGCGGGCCAGCCTCGTCCAGGGTCCACTAGCGCCTGATGGCCTATTTGGTCCCCGGTTCTCCGAGGTGCTCGCGCACCAGCAGTCAGTCCGTGAGAATCGTTCCCGGTTCGGGGCGATTCTCACGTGCTCCTCCCACCAGCAGGCTGGGAGGAGGCGGGGTCCAGACCGGTCCCAGTGTTCCAGGGGGCCGCCTCCGATTCCTGCCCCGGTGCCGCAGCAGCCGGGTAGAGCAGCGCCACGGACCGGTAAGTTCCGGAAGCTTGCTCCTACTTTTTCTTTCCCTATTAAATAAAAAAAAAAGAAAAAGTAAAGACCGTTCGGCCGAACAGCGGTAGGCTACATGGTACCTAAAGAGCGATATTCCTCAGGCCACCTGCGTCCTACGCTTGTGGTGCGTTCCTCCATGTTGCCTCTTCCCCCCTCTCAGCCCTGTGGCTGTAGGGTGGCGGTCGGACGGCGTGTTCACATGGCCTCTGGTTCACCTGCTTCTAAGAAGCGGCGTCCCTTGGAGCCTCGTGGACGGATCAGAGACTCGTTGCACGAGCCCGTGGATACGGCCGCTTGTACCGGTCTCCTGGTTCCCCACATTATAGGTGAGGAGATGGGTCCGCGCGCTGTGGCTACAGCCTGCGGACAGGTGCTGCGGCCGGACGGCTCGCTCCCTGTTCAGCGGGCACGAGCGCGACGTCTAGACAGCTCGTTGTTTTTACAACTGCTAGTTGTGGTACGTCTCCTACGCTCGCTGAGCCTCCTCCCTTTCATGGGGAGCCCCCCATGGTTCACACGCAGTGTGAAGGCGGTAGGGGCAGAGGAATACGGGTTATTCCTGGACGGTCTTCCTCAGCTGTCGGCTCACCCTCTCTCCAACCGCTATGCGTGCAAGAGCGGTGCGTTCTGCCATCGTGGTTGGACACCACGTTGAGATGGGGCCATCCCATACAGTTCAAGCGTTGTCCCCCACCCTTTATGGGGTTGGTGGAGACCACGCTACGGGACCCGGCTGCGAGCACGGGTCTTGCAGCAGAGGTGGCACGTCTCTTGGTAAAGGGGTCCATCACTGTCGTTCCCCCCCACGAGTCTCACCTAGGTTTTTTATTCCCGCTACTTCCTGGTTTCCAAGAAATCAGGGGA
Source organism: Gadus chalcogrammus (assembly GCF_026213295.1). Lineage (NCBI taxonomy): Eukaryota > Metazoa > Chordata > Actinopteri > Gadiformes > Gadidae > Gadus > Gadus chalcogrammus. Next base: position 22,447,064 of record NC_079426.1, on the reverse strand, counting down.
AATTAGACCTATTCTGGATCTTCGCGTGTTCAACAGATTCGTTGCCACGAGGAAGTTCAGAATGCTCACGGTCGGAGCATTGTTCCGGTGTGTGAGAGAGGACGATTGGTTCACATCCCTGGATCTCAAGGATGCTTACTTCCACGTCCCTGTTCGGCAGGCGCACAGGAAGTTTCTCCGCTTTGCCTTTATGGGGATGGCGTACGAGTACCAGTGTCTGCCGTTCGGCTATTCCCTGGCTCCGCGCACCTTCTCGAAGTGTGTGGAGACGGTGTTGGAACCGCTCAGACGTCAGGGAAAGAGGATTCTTTTCTACCTAGACGATCTGCTTATTCTGAGCAACTCAGAAGAGACCGCGAGAAGGGACACCATGTTGGTGATAAACCATCTCTCCTTCCTGGGTTTTGCCATCAACTGGGAGAAGAGCTCCCCGCTCCCCAGCCGGCAGACAGTCTACTTGGGGCTTTGCCTAGACTCAGCCACCATGACTGCGATGCTTTCGCCTCCTCGGCGAGACGCCATCCTGTCGGCGCTCTCCCGTTTTCACGTTCGCAGAAACGTGACCGCACTGTCCACCATGCGCCTGTTGGGGCTGATGGCAGCTGCCCACCCCGTGGTCCCCCTGGGTCTGCTTTTTATGCGCAGACTCCAGCGGTGGTTTGCTCGCCAACGGTTGGACCCCAGGCGACACAAGCTCAGGATGCTCCTCGTCCCCCGTTCGGTGTCGCCAGACCTGGAATATTGGAAAGGACCCTCCGCCCTTCTCAAGGGTGTTCCACTGGGCAGGGTGGCGTCCTACGTAGTGGTCTTCACGGACGCCTCGTTGACGGGTTGGGGAGGAACGTGCCTCTCTCACTCGGTCGGAGACGAGTGGCGCACGCCCCCTACAGCACACATAAATGTGTTGGAACTCGACGCTGTGAGGAAAGTGCTGTTGCATTTCTTTCACCTGGTGCGCGGCCGCCACGTTCTGATCAGGACAGACAGCGTGTCGGCGGCGGCGTACATCAACAGACAGGGGGGAGTCCGCTCCCCTGCTCTCCACCGAAAGGCGGTCGAGCTCTGGCTTTGGGCTCATCAGTATCTCCGCAGTCTGAGAGCCCTGCACATCGCGGGCGCCCAGAACTTTGGGGCGGACCTCATGTCTCGAGGCGGTCCCCGCCGAGACGAGTGGCGGTTACATCCCGACATTGTCAGATTGATCTGGCAGAGGTTCGGGACAGCGCAGGTGGACCTCTTCGCGTCCCGGGAGAACACGCACTGCAGGTGGTGGTTCTCCCTCAGCCCTCGGGATCTTCCCCCGTTGGGGGTAGATGCGTTGGCACACACACCTTGGCCGCGGGCTCTCTTGTATGCGTTTCCCCCGCTCCAGCTGATCCTTCCTCTTCTGGAACGGGTCAGACAGGAGAGACTGTCCCTGATATTAGTGGCCCCGGAGAACCGTTCAGCTCTGTGGTTTCCAGAGCTGGCCGCGCTCTCGCGGTCGGCGCCTTGGCCAGTACCATTCAGGCCGGATGCGCTTTCACAGGCCCACGGGACGGTGCACCACCAGCCCGATGTCTCGGGACGGCTGTTGGTTTGGCTCCTGAGAGGTTGATCCTGCAGGGCAAAGGTTTGCCTGAGACGGTTATCAACACTATTCAGAGTGCTCGTGCGCCTTCTACTTCTTCCCTCTATGCGGCGAAGTGGTGCGCCTTCTCTAATTGGTGTGAGACGAACCACGCTGTCCCATCTCAATGCGAGGTGGGAAGCGTGCTTTCGTTTCTGCAAAACTTATTGGAAAAAGGTTTGGCTTTCTCCACTATCAAGGTCTATGCGGCAGCCGTTTCGGCTGGCCATGCAGGCTGTGATGGTGGACCGATCTTCAGCCATCCACTGGTCAAGAGATTCTTGCGTGGGGCTAGACGGGTTAGGCCTGTTTCACGCGTGCTTACACCACGCTGGGATCTCCCCACCGTGTTGCGCGGATTGTCCAGGGATCCTTTCGAGCCTCTCTCCCAGGCCCCTTTGGATGCCCTGTCATTTAAGACGGCGCTCTTGTTGGCCTTGGTTTCTGCCAAGCGGGCCGGTGAGCTAACCGCTCTGTCTGTCAGCCCGAGTTGCTTGTTGCTAAACGAGGACAGCTCCTTCGCGTTGCTCAGACCTAATCCTGCGTTCCTCCCGAAGAACATTAATAGTTCTTTTCGGTCGAGGGATATTGTGCTTAAGGCTTTTCACCCCCCGCCTCATTCTAGTGAGGCGGAGGCTGAGTTGCATCTCCTGTGCCCGGTTCGGGCGTTGGCTATGTACGTGAATCGCTCGGCAGCGTTCCGCTCCACACAACAGTTGTTTGTGTGTTATAGCGACGCTAGCAGGGGCCGCGCTCTCTCTAAGCAGCGGTTTTCTCGCTGGGTATGTGAGGGTGTTTGCCTAGCCTACTCTCGGCAGGGCTTGGCGCCACCGTTGGGCGTTAAAGCTCACTCCACACGGAGCGTGGCCGCTTCAACGGCTCTACTCAAGGGCGTTTCGGTGGAAGACATCTGCGCGGCTGCGTCTTGGTCTTCCCTCGGCCTCTTTGTCCGTTTTTACATGTTAGACATGTCCAGGGGCTCACTCGGCAACTCTGTGCTAGAGTCCGGGACCCCTTTTACGGCTTAAGAATATAGACATGTTCTTTAAAGCGGCGTGGTTGGATTTCCTCTCGCCGGCTGGCGAGTTGGTCTTGATTACCAGTCTCTTACTCTCCCACCTTTTTTCAAATGAAAAACAGGCTAGGGGGTTTTCTATTGGCTCGCCAATTGTCTGGTGGTTTTGTTTACCAGTGAGGCACTCCCGCCGTTTTCTTCAAATAAGAAACGGCCGAGAGAGTCCCATTATTGGAGAGCCGAATTCCGTAGCTCCGCCCCCGGTGGTAGCGGACCTAATGGAAACCGTGTTGCTCTGGTTTTCTTTTCCTTTTCATGGGTTCCATGAAGCACGGAATAGAGCCGGAGTCTTTACAGACTCACTTTTTTCTCCCTTGATCATTGCGTTGCTTGATCTAGGAGGAATTAGTTTTTATAAAGCTGTTGTGTTTTACACTTCCTTGGCTTTTTGAGTCTTAATGTGTTCTGGTGACTTAGGTCGTTTTGACTGGGGTCCAGCAGGAGTACATTGATCGGGCTCCGCTCGCAGCTTCACCTTAGCCCATAAGGCGAAGCCTATACGGCGTAGCCTACATGAAATAGAACGATAGTTATGTTATTATAACTCTAGTTCTATGATTGTAGGCGTAGCCGTCTAGTTTCCCACCTGCTGTACCCTCCAAATGCTGAAAGAAAAGCGTGGAGGATGAGCGACGGTATACACCGCGTTATATAGACACGATACCGTGGGAAATGTGGCCGGTGCCCACGCTGATAGGTGCATAGTTTGAATTTTCAGAGACGGCTACGCCTACAATCATAGAACTAGAGTTATAATAACATAACTATCGTTCTTCTTCACCACGTGGTTGATGACGCGTTCATAGTGTTCCAGACAAAACATAACTTATTTCTTACTTCTTAAAATGACTGAAACGTATAGATTTAACAACCCTCAAAGCTGTAAGAGTTCTACATGATTTATATATGTTTTGATGAGAAACATAAATCAAACGTTTTGCATACAGTTTGTTTGTTTACAGTAACATTTCTATCCAAGGCATCCATAACTTGGTCAAGTCACCAGGATTAAAAATGTACATTCAACCTCACTGAAATTAATCCATACTCTATCAAAGGTTTCCATAACCTGGGTCAAGTAACCATACATCCAAAACATTGGCAGAATGTAATGCTTTAAAGTGGTAGGTTAAGGAAACAGATGAAAAGCATTTAGTTTATGTGGTTTTATCAATTAACACATTTTCAATTAACAAAGAAATTATAGTAACATTACTAATTAAATAGTTATTTTACTTTTAATTTCTTAGTAACTTTAAATGATTTTTAACTTTTTTTAGAGTATTAAAGCTGAATTTGACGGTTTATTCCCTTAAATAACAGACAAATATTTGTGAAATTACGATATATTTGTGAACGTATTTTAACAATAAATATATGGATTTCTAATAGTTTTTTTTTGTAAAAGAACAGGAATATTGTGTATTTTCACAGTTACAGTGATTTCATGTTATTTTACATTTGACATGTAAAATAACAGTCTCTTTTTGTAAATTAAATGGTATTTTAAAAATACAGACAAAATCTGTAAAATAAACAGTAAAATTCTGTTATATTACAACTTTTTTTTACAGTGTATGTAAATACGATCTGGCGGTGAGTCACTGACCCCATGGCCTGCCCTCTCCTGATGTTGGCTGGGTCCTTCCACCAGAGTAGGGCTCTGTGGAGCCTTTTGGAAACCGTCACCTTGGCATGGGCGGGGCTCTGTTGACACAGGCCTACACTCAGGAGACACTTCTGAACAGGGCGCATGTGAAGAATGGCCAGAGGGACTAGTGCCATCAGTGTTAGGCAAACCCTCTAGTCCCCCTGAGCCCTCAGGGTGTAGAGACTGAGACAGGCCACAAAGGACTGCTGTCTCGGTGGAGAGAGGGTAACAATAGCCCTCCTGGAGTCTGCCACTCAAAAGCAAATGCTGAGGAAATTCGTTACCCGGCAGGGTTGCAGTTGCTCTTGTTGGTATTAAGGCACAACCCCAGACATTGAATGTGAGTCAATAGCAGGGCCACATGTTGGCGACATAGCTCCTCCAAGTTTGCACAGATCAGTCCAAATAGCTTAGTATTCGAGGGTGCGAGGACTGCAACCATGCACCTGGTAAAAGTCAGAGGGGCAGGAGACATTCCCAACGGGAGGACCTGAAACTCGAAGATCCAACCCTCAAAGGCAAATCTCAGGAACGCTAATGCCCTGGCCAGATTGGAATCTGAAAATAGGCATCTTTCAGATCAATGGTCGCGAACCAATCCCTGCCTTGATGGTCTGCTGAAACCGCGGAGCCTTCAAGAACCTGTATCTTAGGGGGGCGGAGGTATTTGTTGAGCCCCCTGAGGTCTAAGATAGGACAAAGAACCCCATCCTTCTTGGGGATGAGGAAATATCGAGAGAAGAACCCCGCTTGGCGGTCGGAGTGCTCGACCTCGCAGATCGCCCCCTTCTCTAAGAGGGTACACAGCTCCATTCGCAGAATCTGGGGTTGTAGTTGGTTGGCCACTATGGTAAAGATCTGAGATCTCGCTACCCTGGGCCTGTGCCAGAACTGCAGGTGGTACCCCTGAGTCATGGTAGAGACCACACATTGGTTCGAGCAGAGCCATCCAAGCCCTCCTGTGCTGTGATGAGAGACGGAGCTGGCTGGCCCGCAAACCGTCAGGAATGATGCAGACGTTTGGAGGGCCCCCGTCTGCTAGCAGATGGCCCGCCTCTTGGGAAATCAGCATGCCCCCGGGGCGTTTGGAGCCTGTGTCTGAGGTCTCCTGGGCCCCAGGCCTGAGCTGCTGATCGAGACGCCGCCCTAGGTGCAGGCGAGGTGCAGGTCCCTCGGCAATCCCTTGATTGCCGAGGGACACTGACACCTCCTCTGCACAGGGACGGTGATCCCGTGCCTGTTGCAGAAGGGAGGAGGCCTGTGGTCCAAACATGGCTGTGGGCTCCACTGGCAACCTGAGGAGGCAGTCTCTATCTGCTGGCTGTAGCTTTGACTGGGACAGCCACAGATGTCGTCTCACCACCCAGAGCTGAGCCAAAGAGCGGCCTGATGCCACTGCCTGCTCCTTGGACACCGAAGCCAGGCACATCGTGGCTGACTGGAACTCCCTTGCCAGAGAGGCATCCACCGGCTGGTTCTGCATGAGACCAGAGAGGTGGTGGGTCTACAGAGTCAGGATGGCCGCAGTATTAGCCAGACGGGCTTGCATCGCCGTGGACCTGTGCAGCTTACCCAACAGACTCCATTGCCTTACTGTCTTTGTTCTGACAGGCTGGACCCCAAAACAAGGAACTGGGAAGCGAAAGAGTGGCACCAGGTCTTGGTCCACAGCTGGAAGTGCCCCACAGCAGACCTGCTCTTTGGTTGCCATGTTGGAGAATGCTTTGGTCTGCCTTGTCATCCTACCATCAATGGTAGGATGATGGTGAAGTAAACTGGCAACATAACAGGTCCCTGAAGTCTGGTAGGAGAGGGATCTCTGCTGACCTGAGACTTTCCTCTGCTTCAGCCTCAAACCTGGAGGAAGCAGCTGTCGGCTTTTCGGGTAGAACAATGTTCAGGGCCTTGGTTGCCCTGACAACAATCTCCCCAAACAGCTGAGCCAGCTCTCGCCTGGAAGGGTTGGCTGAGGGAGGCTGTTCACAGGGTAACTCCCCACTCTCTGAAGAGAATACTGTCTCCTCATCCAAGTCCTCCTACTCAGAACCATCAAACTCCCTGTCAGAGAAAAGACTGGGAGGAGGAGAGGGACCAACGCCGAGAGAGACTCGGTCCCTAGGAACACTGAGTGAGAACAGGGAGGCTTGCGGAGCCCTTCAGTACTCCCCAGGCCCCCTGGAAACTCTCCCCATCGTTCTTGCTTGCCCTCCCAAAATAGGCAACCCTTCCTGTTTCTATGGGGAAAAACGGCATATGCATCGGCATGATGAAACAATTCATACATGACTGGGGCGTATCCCTGGCCCACGTTGCATGCTGGTGGCCTAAACATAACACACATTGTTCGTGGCCATCCTCGAGGGGCATGGCAATGTTAAAACCAACACTGTGATGTCCTTAAGTGCCCTCCATATTACTGGGGGGAATCAACTTGGCCACACAGCTGCCACTGCGTGGCAATACGGCGAACACAGTAACAGATGTGCCAATGTGATTGCATGGACTTCCTGGCCCACCCCGAACACAAGTTATGTGGTGCCTCTGCATGCTTACTGGTAAGCTATGGGCGGGGCATATCCCTGCAGCACGGAAACGGGACGACACACGCTATACGCTGGAAGGGATGAGGCTGACACTGCGGGTCAGTATCTGCGTACTGACCTCCCGTTGGATCACGTTGGACAATGGCGTACAAAGTTGTTGCCATTTTGCTGGGAACCCGGCAGCTATAGCTCACTCATGTGGTGTGAAAAGCAGCGTTTCACAGAAAACAAGGAATTGCTACGACCCAGTTCTGAGCAATCCGGGATTGGTGGCAAGCTGGAACAATGTTCACCTGCCTTGAGCTCGCCGAAGCACAGCCTACTGTTTGGCAGGGCGTCGCAGAGTGCGTGAGTCGTGGGTTTCACGTACAATACACTGAATACTCTAACAGCGTTAATTTCAGCCAGGGCGTGGAATAAGCACAATATTGCTATCGAAAAGGTGTCGAACAATCAGACTTGCCAACGACAGCCTCCATGGAGGCTGCCCGCCGACAGTCTCCCAAAACGGAAACCCAAAACACAGGTAAGCGGATAACAATGCTGTAACCCACACACGTTTATTTAATTCACAACCTCACACAGTACCTGTCACAGTTGAGATCAAACAATCACTGATTGCAAGTCTACGTAGGTGTTTTAAAAGTTTGGATGTAGGCGTGACTGGGCATGCCGGTGTGTCTTAAAGCCTATCCATGGTCCTCCACTACCGTTCCCCCCCATGACCCACACCTAGAGTTTTACTCCCGCTACTTCCTGGTTTCCAAGAAGTCAGGGGAGAAGAGACCTATTCTGGATCTGTGTTTAACAAATCTGTTGCCGCGAGGAAATTCAGAATGCTATGACTATCAGAGCGCTACTCCGATGTGTGAGAGAGGGTGACTGGTTCACATCCCTGGATCTCATGGATGCTTACTTCCATGTCCCTGTTCGGCAGGCGCACAGGAAGTTTCTCCGCTTTGCCTTTATGGGGGTGGCGTACGAGTACCAGTGCCTGCCTCAAATTGTGTGGAGACGGCGATGGGACAGCTCAGGTGTCATGGAAAGAGGGTTCTCTTCCACCCCGAGAACCTACTTATTCTGAGGAACTCAGAGGAAGCTGCGAGAAGGGCACCCAACGGTGATAACCATCTCTCTCTCCTGGGTTTTGCCATCAACTTGGAAAAGAGCTCACCACTCCCCAGCCGGCAGATAGTCTACTTGGGGCTTTGCCTAAACTCAGACAGCGATGCTCTCGCCTACTCGACGAGACGCCTTCCTGTTGGCACTCTCCCGCCTTCGCACTTGCAGAAACATGACCGCACTGTCGACCATGCGCCTGTTTGGGCTGATGGCAGCCGCCCATCCCATGGTTCCCCTGGGTCTGCTCACTATGCGCAGACTCCAGCGGTGGTTTCCTCGCCTCCCCATGGGTGTTCCCATGGGGAGAGTGAGTCCTACGAAGTGGTCTTCATGGACGCCTCATTGACGGGTTGGGGTGGAACGTGGCTCTCTCACTATGTCGGAGGCGAGTGGCTTACGCCCCCCACAGCACACGTAAACGTGTTCGAACTCACCGCTGTGAGGAAAGTGCTGTTGCATTTCTTTCACCTGGTACCTGGCCGCCACGTTCTGATCCGGACAGTCAGCGAGTCTGCGGCGGGGTACATAAACAGACAGGGGGGAGTGCGCTCCTCTGCTCTCCACCGAAAGGCGGTCGAGCTCTGGCTTTGGGCTCATCAGTATCTCCTCAGCCTAAGAGCCCTGCATATCACGGGCGCCCAGAACTTCGGGCAGACCTTATGTCCCGCGGCGGTCCCCGCTGAGATGAGCGGCGGTTATATCCCGACATTGTCAGACTAATCTGGCGTAGGTTCGGGACGGCTCAGGTGGAACTGTTCGCGTCCAGTGAGAACACCCACTGCAGGTGGTGTTTTTCTCTCAACCCTCGGGATCTTCCTCCGTAAGGGGTGGATGCGTTGGCACACACACCTTGGCCACGGGCTCTCTTGTATGCGTTCCCCCCGCTCCAGCTGATCCTTCCTCTTCTTGAACGGCTCAGACAGGAGAGATTGTCCCTCATTATAGTGGCTCCGGAGAACCGCACAGAGCTAGCGGCGCTCTCACAGACGGCGCAGTGGCCGGTACCGTTCAGATCGGATGCGCTTTCACAGGCCAACGGGACAATGCACCAGCAACAGCTGTTGGTTTGGCTCCTGAGAGGTTGATCCTGCAGGGCAAAGGTTTGCCTGAAGCGGTTATCAACACTATCCAGAGTGTTCGTGCACCTTCTACTTCTTTCCGCTATGCGGCGAAGTGGGGCGCTTTCTCTAATTGGTGTGACAGGAACCACGCTATCCCATCTCTATGCGAGGTGGGAAGCGTGCTTAATAGAAAAAAGGTTTAGCCTTCTCTACTATCAAGGTCTATGCGGCAGCCGTTTTGTCTGGCCATTCAGGCTGTGATGGTAGACCGGTCTTCAGCCATCCACTGGTCAAGAGATTCTTGCGTGGGGCTAGACGTGTTAGGCCTGTTTCACATGTGCTTACTCCACGCTGAGATCTCCCCACCGTGTTGGGCGGGTTGTCCAGGGACCGTTTCGAGCCTCTGTCTCAGGCCCCTTTGGATGCCCTGTCCTTTAAGACAGCGCTCTTATTGGCTTTGGTTCCTGCTGCGTCTTGGTCTTCCCCCAGCCTCTTTGACAGTTTTTACATGTTAGACATGTCCAAGAGCTGACTTGGCCACTCTTTGTTGGAGCCATGGGCCCTTCTAGGGCTTAAGAATATAGGCATGGCATTAAGGGCGGCATTGTTTATATCCTCTCGCAGGCTGGCGAGTGGGATTTGACTGCCAGTATTTGTCACGACTCAGGACGGGAATCAATTGCAGATCAAAAAGGATTTATTCCCAAACAGTCCAGAGGGCAAATCAGATTTCAGGTACAGGCAGGGTTCGTAAACAGGCAGGCAGGCAGGCAGATACAGACGGACAGGTACAGGCAAGAGATCCAAAACCGATAGGCAGAAGACTTAGTCCAAAACTGTCAGGGTTCAAAACCGGGAAAAACAGTAAACTATAGTTTCTCTTTAAAGAGCTTCATGCTAGTCGCACTCACGTGGCAGTCAGGTAGCAAACAGTACATACCGTGACAATCTGACAAAGTCAGCAGAAAGGGCAGTGTTTAAATACTCCACCAATTAATACCAAATGAGAGACAGGTGAACAGAGAAAGTGGAGGGAAACAAACAAAAGGCAGGAAGGGCCCAAATAAGGACATGGGTGTTACTCCGGGCACATGACCAACACATGGCTACAAACATAAACAAAGTCCAGAATCATCACACTCCTACAGGTAGGGGGAGACAAAAACAACAGTCCATACGAGAATCCTGACACTATTTCCCTCCTGCTTTTTTTCAAATGAGAAACGGACTAGAGACGTTCCTATTGGCTCACCAGTTAACGAGATGGATTTCTCTGCCAGTATAGCCCTCCCACCGTTTTATCAAATGACAAATGCACGAGAGAAGACCCCGAAGCCGCCGCCAGGCGCCGCCATTTGCGCCATTTGGAATTTCAGCCGCCGCCAGCCAATAATTGTATAAGCCAAAATAAGCCGCCATCTGATAAACTTTGGCTGAGCCAGCTAGAATTATTTGCATCAAGTAATAATTCTATCACATAGTAGGGCTTTGACTCCGAATGTGAATGAAGTATTGATTAGACAGCGATATATTATAAACCTAATAAACCGTTGGATCACGTAAGACCGGTAACCATAGCAACACCGGTAAACAAACCTCGCAAAGCCCAATCCAGGTCTTACTGAAGGCATTTAATGGTCAAAATATTATAAATAACTGCCACTGCCACTGCCACGGCAATTGAAGGCCCTGACTGCAGCTCGCAGATCGAGGAGGGGCTTACATTTTCCCTAAATGTGGGCTGGTCTAAACGTTTAAGCAGAAAGCGGGAGAACGTATTTCAGTCTGAGTCCATAATACTGCGCGCTTTTCTGCCTAGAGGTAAGTTGCCGCTCTCTGTTCGTGTAGGCCTACATTATAAACTAATGTATGGATAGACCAACAAGTTGATCATTAAAATATTCATGCAAGTAACATGCATAGGCCTCATGTTTATGTCATGAGGTCGTTTGAATACCGTATTGGTCCGAATATAAGACGACCCTGATTATAAGACGACCCCCCGTTTCTCAACACAAACATTTAGAAAAAAAGATTTGCAGACCAGATTTGCAGAACAAAGAACTTCATTTTATTTTAAAATAACAATATTAAAAACACAGTGAATTAAGCACTTGTTATATTAATGACAATAATAATAATGCCAGTAAAGGCCACGGCACTTTCAAGGCAAAATATGTACAGTATGATTCAGAATTAATATCAAGCATTAATCAAGCAACATTGTGAAGATTTTTAAATAACAGAGAAAATAAAGGCAACATATTTAACTAAACTTAACTAAAATTCGCCAAAGATCTCCTCCGATGTCTCTCTATCTCTCACACACGTCCTCTGCCCTGCTGTGTTCGCTCTCGCTGTCATCGCTCCCCAGCTGCTCCGCTTCCACCTGCTCCTCCCAAAGCGCGTTTTCTCTGACGTATTCAAAAACTCTCCGGTCAACCTCACTGAAACGACCACTTTGAGGACAACGGTAGAATTTGCGCTGACTGTTGGCATCTTTGAGACGTTGTTTTGGTGCTCGCCATCTTCTTACGTTACACTCCCTGACCCCGAACTTCTTGGCAGCTTGGCAGTTGTTACTTGACTCTGCCTTATTGACGACCATTATTTTAAAATTGGCATCATAGCTCCTCCGCTGTTGTTGATTGACCTGACCCAGTTTTGAGCCACTTTCTTTAAACACAGGTAACGGGCTGGTTGTTAAGGACGCTGGACTACTTCTTCCCGGAACCAATTTCTGGCGCAACCTGCGGCCGCGAATGTGTATTGACATTTAAAGGGAGAGGTGAAGAAGAGAAACTGCGCTCTGAATACTAGACACCGAATCAACCCAGTCGCCAAGAAAAAACGTCAGTGGTGTACGTTTCCATGAACACTGGATACGTAGCATTTCAACGTAAAAAATAGCGTGTTATACCTACGGTATCCACGTGTGCCGCTGTGGAGGCGGGTTTCGGGGTTTGGGTTTCACGGCTTTCGCGGCAAATTGTGGACACGATTGTTTAGGGGGGGGGGGGGGAGACTGTTGTTGACCGGGGAGGGGGGGGGGGGGAGACACGTTTGTTGAGGGGGGGGGGGGGACACACGATTGTAGGGGGGGGGGGGGGGGGGAGGACACGTTAGTTGAAGGGGGGGGGGGGGGACACGTTTGTTGAGGGGGGGGGAGACACGTTTGTAGGGGGGGGGCACGCTCGACAACGAGAGTTGGTTTTTATTGAACGCTCGACAACGAGAGTTGGTTTTTATTGAACGAGACTTCAACACGGAACAGCTGCGCGAAACGATGGTCACGTCACTCTCGGTGACGGTGTCGACAATAATGAACACACAAGCAATGTTAATAGAACAACACAACCACATAACATCCCGAACCCATTAACCCCACTTAATCCTAACAACAAAACAAGTTAACAAAAGCCCCATTTGTCAACTGAGAACCCCAATTCCCAGAATCCCCCGCGGCTCCGGAACACTGCGTAGCTTATATTAATCTTTATTATCTGAATGGGAAATGCAATATTTTAGGACAGATACACCATTAAACGCGTTTCTAATGACATTTCTAGCGAGAAATGTACATTTTCCTTACATAATCTTCAGTCAGTTAATGTGTATGATCTTTATTAATCTTTATTATCTGAATGGGAAATGCAATATTCTAGGACCGATTCACCGTTAAACGTGTTTCTAATAACATTTCTAGCGAGAAATATACTTTTTAATTGCATAATCTTCAGTCAGTGATTGTGTCTGATCTTTAGTTTTATAGTTATTAGGAGTTGATCGGCTCGCTCGCATGTTTCAACGACGTCAGGTTGCTTTCGCTAAACTAGCAGCTCACGTGCTTCCTGCGTTTGTGTTATTAAACTGTTACTTTATGTAACTTTAATGATATTATCTTGTTAGAAACACGTATATCTGAGAGCCAACCCAGTCGCCAAAATCATGCCTACGTTGACAGTGTACGTTTCGTGAACACTGGATTACGTCGCATTTCAACATAAAATAGCGTGTTATACACACACACACACACGCACGCATATGCACAGACACACGCACACAAGCACACACAAGCACACACACGCACGCACAGACACACAGACACAGACACACACACACACACACACACACACACACACACACACACACACACACACGCACACACACGCACACGGTGCATTTCGCTGCTAAAACAACAACAAAAAAATATTCCCTCAAATATTATTACTTTCAAAACGTTGGCCAAAATGGCCAATAATATCTTTTTTTTTTGGGATGCTTCTAGGACATTTTGGGTGGATTTTGAACGGTATGTGGGGGGCACGTTTTTTGCAGGACCTGGCAACCCTGCGCTGTTGCCCGAGATCTGGCTCCACCCCGGCGTGGTGCCGTCTCCTTTTGACCTTTTGACCCCAGACTTCTGGGGGAATAGCTGAATCAATTCATTAGTCAATCAGAAGCATGTAAATATCTTCCCGGTGGCGTAAGAGGACGAACAAGGTGTCCTTCAACATCTACGCTTCCAGGAGATTGCAACGGTGCCACACATGAGCATATTCAAACATGTTTAATGGTAGTAATTAGCTGTCGAAATTGGAGGCCTTAATCAATACTGAGCAGCTATTGATTTGCTTCCCGATAAAGATTTGTAACAAATGACATGTTATTTAGCATCTACACGTTGAGCTGAGTCCAATGACACCAAGAACGACACTCTAGCTAATGGTAACATGTATTTTACATGGTACACCTAGGTCTAGGACATGATCTCGGTGTAGCAAGAGGCCGAGCTTGATCTCATTGGACTACCTTGGACTCAAGGTAGATGTCAAAGGACACCTTGTTTGCTCTGTTGCACCACCGGGAAGATATTTTCATACTTCTAATGGATTGATTCATATTTTAAGGTGGAAAAACAGTTTTTGAGATAGGAAGGTCCTACCGCCCTGAAATTTTAATACCTTATTCTAGGGCCTAACTGGGACCTCCGCACCGAAACTTGGCCCGGTCGGACCCCGAGGGCACGAAGGGGGGGCCTGCCCTCGGGGTCTTACCGGGCCAATTCTCGGGCAGGAAGGGCCCCCCCTTCCTGCCCTCGGGGTCCGACCGGGCCAAGTTTCGGTGCGGAGGTCCCAGTTAGGCCCTAGAATAAGGTATTAAAATTTCAGGGCGGTAGGACCTTCCTATCACAAAGAAAGTTTTTCCACCACATTCTGAGGGGCTTTGTCCAAATGACACTCCATTTGGGAAAACTTTTTTTCTCTAAGGGCTAGAACTCCAAATCTCGGATATGTCGTACACGGGGCCCCGGGAAATGTGTGTAAACATTTTAGCATCCCTAGCTATCTCGAAAAGGTCGGCAAAGGGGCGTGACCTCCAACAGTACAGTAAATGTACATAAGACAGAGGTTAGTTTCTAGTCCCCATTTTTTGTGGGATGGAGGTGTACATTTGTGGCTAAAGGTGTGTAGACACAGCTGGCCTGTGGCCACGTTTTTGAAGTCGGGGGTCAAAAGGTCAAAAGGAGCCGGCACCACGCCGCTTATGAGATAACAAAAAGTTAATGTGTGTTTCTCTCATAACTTTTTGTCATTATTAAAGAGAGGCCTGATTCTCAGATATGCATGTTGGATGGCTAGGGTGTTGGTCTCGGAAGAACTTCAGGCCAAAATCTTGCAAGCGAGCCGCTGGGTGCAGGTGCAACGAGATGGAGCACTTGCTGAGCCTGGACTTTCATAATCTTCGCTCTGTGAATGTAGAGGATGTTTGGTCGGATGTTACGACGAAGAATCATAATGTGAATGGGAATATTCTATAAATCTCTTGATATCATCTTTCGTCTCAACACTTCTGCTGCAGCCACTTAAAGTCTCACTCCGAGAACCTTAAAATATGAATCAATCCATTAGAAGTATGAAAATATCTTCCCGGTGGTGCAACAGAGCAAACAAGGTGTCCTTTGACATCTACGTTTCGAGACGATTGCAACAGTGCCACACATGATCATATTTGAATATGTTTCGGGGTAGTAATTAGCTGTCGATTTTGGAGGCCTTTATCAATAATGACCAGCTATAGATTTGCTTCCCGATGGAGATTTTTGACAAATTACATGTTAATTAGCATCTACACGTTAAGCTGAGTCCAATGAGATCAAGCTTGGCCTCTTGCTACACCGAGATCATGTCCTAGACCTAGGTGTACCATGTAAAATACATGTTACCATTAGCTAGAGTGTCGTTCTTGGTGTCATTGGACTCAGCTCAATGTGTAGATGCTAAATAACATGTCATTTGTGACAAATCTTTATCGGGAAGCAAATCAATAGCTGCTCAGTATTGATTAAGGCCTCCAATTTCGACAGCTAATTACTACCATTAAACATGTTCGAATATGCTCATGTTTGGCACCGTTGCAATCTCCTGGAAGCGTAGATGTTGAAGGACACCTTGTTCGTCCTCTTACGCCACCGGGAAGATATTTACATGCTTCTGATTGACTAATGAATTGATTCAGCTATTCCCCCAGAAGTCTGGGGTCAAAAGGTCAAAAGGAGACGGCACCACGCCGGGGTGGATCCAGATCTCGGGCAACAGCGCAGGGTTGCCAGGTCCTGCAAAAAACGTGCCCCCCACATACCGTTCAAAATCCACCCAAAATGTCCTAGAAGCATCCCAAATAAAAAATGATATTATTGGCCATTTTGGCCAACGTTTTGAAAGTAATAATATTTGAGGGAATATTTTTTTGTTGTTGTTTTAGCAGCGAAATGCACCGTGTGCGTGTGTGCGTGTGTGTGTGTGTGTGTGTGTGTCTGTGTGTCTGTGCGTGCGTGTGTGTGCTTGTGTGTGTGTGTCTGTGCGTGTGCGTGCGTGTGTGTGTGTGTATAACACGCTATTTTATGTTGAAATGCGACGTAATCCAGTGTTCACGAAAAGTACACTGTCAACGTATGCTTTTGGCGACTGGGTTGGCTCTCAGATATACGTGTTTCTAACAAGATGATATCATTAAAAGTTACATAAAGTAATAACACAAACGCAGGAAGCACGTGAGCTGCTAGTTTAGCGAAAGCAACCTGACGTCGTTGAAACATGCGAGCGAGCCGATCAAATCCTAATAACTATAAAACTAAAGATCAGACACAATCACTGACTGAAGATTATGCAAGTAAAAAGTATATTTCTCGCTAGAAATGTTATTAGAAACACGTTTAACGGTGAATCGGTCCTAAAATATTGCATTTCCCATTCAGATAATAAAGATTAATAAAGATCATACACATTCACTGACTGAAGATTATGTAAGGAAAATGTACATTTCTCGCTAGAAAAGTCATTAGAAACGCGTTTAATGGTGTATCTGTCCTAAAATATTGCATTTCCCATTCAGATAATAAAGATTAATAAAGATCATACACATTCACTGACTGAAGATTATGTAAGGAAAATGTACATTTCTCGCTAGAAATGTCATTAGAAACGCGTTTAATGGTGTATCTGTCCTAAAATATTGCATTTCCCATTCAGATAATAAAGATTAATATAAGCTACGCCGTGTTCCGGAGCCGCGGGGGATTCTGGGAATTGGGGTTCTCAGTTGACAAATGGGGCTTTTGTTAACTTGTTTTGTTGTTAGGACTAAGTGGGGTTAATGGGTTCGGGATGTTATGTGGTTGTGTGTTGTTCTATTAACATTGTTCGTGTGTTCATTATTGTCGACACCGTCACCGAGAGTGACGTGACCATCGTTTCGTGCAGCTGTTCCGTGTTGAAGTCTCGTTCAATAAAAACCAACTCTCGTTGTCGAGCGTTCAATAAAAACCAACTCTTGTTGTCGAGCGTGCCCCCCCCCTACAAATGTGTCTCCCCCCCCTCAACAAACGTGTCCCCCCCCCCCCCCCCCCCCTTCAACTAACGTGTCCCCCCCCTATAGATTGTCTCATTACACGCTAAATAATATAATTATAGCCTTGTAGTGACCGTAACATAATTCACCTACAGAATTTCGTTATGTGTTGTTCTTTCAATTGTGTTGTTGTTTACTGCATGTCATTTACGTTCTTGGTGGTTCAGGGATCGCGGTCCCTTTAAGGATTACGTGCGTCTCATGACGTCACAGACCATGCTGGATTTGTTTACCTTCAGCACGCTTTGATTTCCGGTTTTCTTTTTTACAAAATAAACGAGTCACACGGCTGTGTGCTCAACGTGCGAAGTTGTGTTCTTAACTTATTGCAATTTCCACAGCCTAATTATATATATAGGTTTTGGCATAAACATAACTAGGGTGCACTGTACTATCTGCGCACACCTTTTCTGAAGCCTCGCTCTCTCTCTCTCTCTGTCCCTCCCGCTCTCTCTTTCTCTCTCTCTCGTACCGTTTTGTGGAGCACGTTAATTGTCTTAGAACACTCCCATTCAGAATGCATTGGTTTACATTTCGTTTTGTGTAACACGCAAAAAGTCGGACTATCGTGCTCGGGAACACGCTTCAATAGATTAACGTTCGTGCGCAGGAGCACGCAATCGCGTGATACCGGGTTGCGACAACAGCTTTCCGGGTGGCGTCCATGTTTTCCTCCAACGACCAAGCGAAATAATAAAACACTTGAAGTATGGGCGTGGCGTCAGATCCGAAATCCAAGTCGGTTCGCAGAGAATACTCAAACGCAGCATTATTTCACTCGGTCGCTGGAATGTGGTGCAATGTCGTGGTGCAGTGTGCAGGCAAATCTGGAGGGGAAAAGCAAAATTTAAATCAGGTTTCAATGTTTCACGAAACATATTTTACCAATGTGGTTTAGAGAATATTACCATGATAAGCAAAATATTGGAGTTTATTTAATTGTCCTCATATGTGGACGCCATGCACGAAAGGGTTAAAAAAAAAGCTGAAAAACACTGCCTAAATGCTATTACCGTATTGGTCCGAATATAAGACGGCCTTTTTTCCCCTCGAAATAGGTCCCGAAAAAGTCGGGTCGTCTTATATTCGGTCAACCCAGTCGCCAAGAAAAAACGTCAGTGGTGTACGTTTCCATGAACACTGGATACGTAGCATTTCAACGTAAAAAATAGCGTGTTATACCTACGGTATCCACGTGTGCCGCTGTGGAGGCGGGTTTCGGGGTTTGGGTTTCACGGCTTTCGCGGCAAATTGTGGACACGATTGTTTAGGGGGGAGGGGGGGGAGACTGTTGTTGACCGGGGAGGGGGGGGGGGGGGAGACTGTTGTTGACCGGGGAGGGGGGGGGGGGGGGAGACACGTTTGTTGAGGGGGGGGGACGACACACGATTGTAGGGGGGGGGGGGGGGGGAGGACACGTTAGTTGAAGGGGGGGGGGGGGGACACGTTTGTTGAGGGGGGGGGAGACACGTTTGTAGGGGGGGGGCACGCTCGACAACGAGAGTTGGTTTTTATTGAACGCTCGACAACGAGAGTTGGTTTTTATTGAACGAGACTTCAACACGGAACAGCTGCGCGAAACGATGGTCACGTCACTCTCGGTGACGGTGTCGACAATAATGAACACACGAACAATGTTAATAGAACAACACACAACCACATAACATCCCGAACCCATTAACCCCACTTAATCCTAACAACAAAACAAGTTAACAAAAGCCCCATTTGTCAACTGAGAACCCCAATTCCCAGAATCCCCCGCGGCTCCGGAACACTGCGTAGCTTATATTAATCTTTATTATCTGAATGGGAAATGCAATATTTTAGGACAGATACACCATTAAACACGTTTCTAATGACATTTCTAGCGAGAAATGTACATTTTCCTTACATAATCTTCAGTCAGTTAATGTGTATGATCTTTATTAATCTTTATTATCTGAATGGGAAATGCAATATTCTAGGACCGATTCACCGTTAAACGTGTTTCTAATAACATTTCTAGCGAGAAATATACTTTTTAATTGCATAATCTTCAGTCAGTGATTGTGTCTGATCTTTAGTTTTATAGTTATTAGGAGTTGATCGGCTCGCTCGCATGTTTCAACGACATCAGGTTGCTTTCGCTAAACTAGCAGCTCACGTGCTTCCTGCGTTTGTGTTATTAAACTGTTACTTTATGTAACTTTAATGATATTATCTTGTTAGAAACACGTATATCTGAGAGCCAACCCAGTCGCCAAAATCATGCCTACGTTGACAGTGTACGATTCGTGAACACTGGATTACGTCGCATTTCAACATAAAATAGCGTGTTATACACACACACACACACGCACGCACATGCACAGACACACGCACACAAGCACACACAAGCACACACACGCACGCACAGACACACAGACACAGACACAGACACACACACACACACACACACACACACACACACACACACACACACACACGCACACACACACACACACGCACACACGCACACGGTGCATTTCGCTGCTAAAACAACAACAAAAAAATGTTCCCTCAAATATTATTACTTTCAAAACATTGGCCAAAATGGCCAATAATATCATTTTTTTTTGGGATGCTTCTAGGACATTTTGGGTGGATTTTGAACGGTATGTGGGGGGCACGTTTTTTGCAGGACCTGGCAACCCTGCGCTGTTGCCCGAGATCTGGCTCCACCCCGGCGTGGTGCCGTCTCCTTTTGACCTTTTGACCCCAGACTTCTGGGGGAATAGCTGAATCAATTCATTAGTCAATCAGAAGCATGTAAATATCTTTCCGGTGGCATTAGAGGACGAACAAGGTGTCCTTCAACATCTACACTTCCAGGCGATTGCAACGGTGCCAAACATGAGCATATTCGAACATGTTTAATGGTAGTAATTAGCTGTCGAAATTGGAGGCCATAATCAAAACTGAGCAGCTATTGATTTGCTTCCCGATCAAGATTTGTCACAAATTACATGTTATTTAGCATCTACACGTTGAGCTGAGTCCAATGACACCAAGAACGACACTCTAGCTAATGGTAACATGTATTTTACATGGTACACCTAGGTCTAGGACATGATCTCGGTGTAGCAAGAGGCCGAGCTTGATCTCATTGGACTCAGCTTAACGTGTAGATGCTAATTAACATGTAATTTGTCAAAAATCTCCATCGGGAAGCAAATCTATAGCTGGTCATTATTGATAAAGGCCTCCAAAATCGACAGCTAATTACTACCCCGAAACATATTCAAATATGATCATGTGTGGCACTGTTGCAATCGTCTCGAAACGTAGATGTCAAAGGACACCTTGTTTGCTCTGTTGCACCACCGGGAAGATATTTTCATACTTCTAATGGATTGATTCATGTTTTAAGGTTCTCGGAGTGAGACTTTAAGTGGCTGCAGCAGAAGTGTTGAGACGAAAGATGCAATCAAGAGATTTATAGAATATTCCCATTCACATTATGATTCTTCGTCGTAACATCCGACCAAACATCCTTTACATTCACAGAGCGAAGATTATGAAAGTCCAGGCTCAGCAAGTGCTCCATCTTGTTGCACCTGCACCCAGCGGCTCGCTTGCAAGATTTTGGCCTGAAGTTCTTCCCAGACCTATACCCTAATAGTCCAATATGCATATCTGAGAATCAGGCCTCTCTTCAATAATGACAAAATGTAATGAGAGAAATACAGATTCACTTTTTGTTATCTCATAAGCGGCGTGGTGCCGGCTCCTTTTGACCTTTTGACCCCAGACTTCAAAGACGTGGCCACAGGCCAGCGGTGTCTACACACATTAAGCCACAAATGTACACCTCCATCCTGCAAAAAATGGGGCCTAGAAACTAACCTCTGTCTTATGCACATTGACTGTACTGTTGGAGGTCACGCCCCTTTTCCAGCCTTTTCGAGATAGCTAGGGATGCTAAAATGTTGACACACATTTCCCGGGGCCCCGAGAACGACATAAGCAAGATTTGTAGTTCTAGCCCATAGAGAAAAAAAGTTTTCCCAAATGGACTGTCATTTGGACAAAGCCCCTTCAGAAGTGTTGCCAGCGAGACCTAATGGTTCAGAATGTGGTGGAAAAAAAGGTTTTGAGATAGGAAGGTCCTACCGCCCTGAAATTTGAATACCATATTCTAGGGCCTAACTGGGACCCCCCGCACCGAAACTTGGCCCGGTCGGACCCCGAGGGCAGGAAGGGGGGGCCTGCCCTCGGGGTCTGACCGGGCCAAGTCTCGGGCAGGAAGGGCCCCCCCTTCCTGCCTTTTCAGACTTCTAATATGAATTAGAAGTCTGAAAATATCTTCCCGGTGGTGCAACCGAGCAAACAAGGTGTCCTTTGACATCTACGTTTCAAGACGATTGCAACAGTGCCACACATGATCATATTTGAATATGTTTCGGGGTAGTAATTAGCTGTCGATTTTGGAGGCCTTTATCAGTAATGACCAGCTATAGATTTGCTTCCCGATGGAGATTTTTGACAAATTACATGTTAATTAGCATCTACACGTTAAGCTGAGTCCAATGAGATCAAGCTCGGCCTCTTGCTACACCGAGATCATGTCCTAGACCTAGGTGTACCATGTAAAATACATGTTACCATTAGCTAGAGTGTCGTTCTTGGTGTCATTGGACTCAGCTCAACGTGTAGATGCTAAATAACATGTCATTTGTGACAAATCTTTATCGTGAAGCAAATCAATAGCTGCTCAGTATTGATTAAGGCCTCCAATTTCGACAGCTAATTACTACCATTAAACATGTTCGAATATGCTCATGTTTGGCACCGTTGCAATCTCCTGGAAGCGTAGATGTTGAAGGACACCTTGTTCGTCCTCTTACGCCACCGGGAAGATATTTACATGCTTCTGATTGACTAATGAATTGATTCAGCTATTCCCCCAGAAGTCTGGGGTCAAAAGGTCAAAAGGAGACGGCACCACGCCGGGGTGGATCCAGATCTCGGGCAACAGCGCAGGGTTGCCAGGTCTTGCAAAAAACGTGCCCCCCACATACCGTTCAAAATCCACCCAAAATGTCCTAGAAGCATCCCAAATAAAAAATGATATTATTGGCCATTTTGGCCAACGTTTTGAAAGTAATAATATTTGAGGGAATATTTTTTTGTTGTTGTTTTAGCAGCGAAATGCACCGTGTGCGTGTGTGCGTGTGTGTGTGTGTGTGTGTGTGTGTGTGTGTGTGTGTGTGTGTGTGTGTGTGTGTGTGTGTCTGTGTGTCTGTGCGTGCGTGTGTGTGCTTGTGTGTGTGTGTCTGTGCGTGTGTGTGCGTGTGTGTGTGTGTATAACACGCTATTTTATGTTGAAATGCGACGTAATCCAGTGTTCACTGGTACACTGTCAACGTATGCTTTTGGCGACTGGGTTGGCTCTCAGATATACGTGTTTCTAACAAGATGATATCATTAAAAGTTACATAAAGTAATAACACAAACGCAGGAAGCACGTGAGCTGCTAGTTTAGCGAAAGCAACCTGACGTCGTTGAAACATGCGAGCGAGCTGATCAAATCCTAATAACTATAAAACTAAAGATCAGACACAATCACTGACTGAAGATTATGCAAGTAAAAAGTATATTTCTCGCTAGAAATGTTATTAGAAACACGTTTAACGGTGAATCGGTCCTAAAATATTGCATTTCCCATTCAGATAATACAGATTAATAAAGATCATACACATTCACTGACTGAAGATTATGTAAGGAAAATGTACATTTCTCGCTAGAAAAGTCATTAGAAACGCGTTTAATGGTGTATCTGTCCTAAAATATTGCATTTCCCATTCAGATAATAAAGATTAATAAAGATCATACACATTCACTGACTGAAGATTATGTAAGGAAAATGTACATTTCTCGCTAGAATGTCATTAGAAACGCGTTTAATGGTGTATCTGTCCTAAAATATTGCATTTCCCATTCAGATAATAAAGATTAATAAAGATCATACACATTCACTGACTGAAGATTATGTAAGGAAAATGTACATTTCTCGCTAGAAATGTCATTAGAAACGCGTTTAATGGTGTATCTGTCCTAAAATATTGCATTTCCCATTCAGATAATAAAGATTAATATAAGCTACGCCGTGTTCCGGAGCCGCGGGGGATTCTGGGAATTGGGGTTCTCAGTTGACAAATGGGGCTTTTGTTAACTTGTTTTGTTGTTAGGACTAAGTGGGGTTAATGGGTTAGGGATGTTATGTGGTTGTGTGTTGTTCTATTAACATTGTTCGTGTGTTCATTATTGTCGACACCGTCACCAAGAGTGACGTGACCATCGTTTCGTGCAGCTGTTCCGTGTTGAAGTCTCGTTCAATAAAAACCAACTCTCGTTGTCGAGCGTTCAATAAAAACCAACTCTCGTTGTCGAGCGTGCCCCCCCCCTACAAATGTGTCTCCCCCCCCCTCAACAAACGTGTCGTCCCCGTCCCCCCTTCAACTAACGTGTCCCCCCCCTATAGATTGTCTCATTACACGCTAAATAATATAATTATAGCCTTGTAGTGACCGTAACATAATTCACCTACAGAATTTCGTTATGTGTTGTTCTTTCAATTGTGTTGTTGTTTACTGCATGTCATTTACGTTCTTGGTGGTTCAGGGATCGCGGTCCCTTTAAGGATTACGTGCGTCTCATGACGTCACAGACCATGCTGGATTTGTTTACCTTCAGCAATAAACGAGTCACACGGCTGTGTGCTCAACGTGCGAAGTTGTGTTCTTAACTTATTGCAATTTCCACAGCCTAATTATATATATAGGTTTTGGCATAAACATAACTAGGGTGCACTGTACTATCTGCGCACACCTTTTCTGAAGCCTCTCTCTCGCTCTCTCTCTCTCTCTCTCTGTCCCTCCCGCTCTCTCTTTCTCTCTCTCTCGTACCGTTTTGTGGAGCACGTTAATTGTCTTAGAACACTCCCATTCAGAATGCATTGGTTTACATTTCGTTTTGTGTAACACGCAAAAAGTCGGACTATCGTGCTCGGGAACACACTTCAATAGATTAACGTTCGTGCGCAGGAGCACGCAATCGCGTGATACCGGGTTGGTTGTCGCGGTAGCATTGGCAGAGGACAAGGCGCTCCAAAATAAGTAGGCTATAGGCCATAGGCAGAGATACGGACGCATTAAGGTATTACGAGTGATTGAAGTTGCCATTTAAACCACCAAAGTGGTCCAAGCACAATGAAAACAGTTCATACTTCAAATCACAATGGGCGCAGCCATCTTGAATTCTGTCTCAGAATTTTGCTCGGTCACCACTAAGTTCAACCGAGATGGCGAGTTCGCCATTCGAGGAAAAGGGGTGTGTTTGTGCGTGTCGCTAGGCAACGTCCTCGGACCTCCGAGACAGATGGATATCAAAACGCACCATAATAAAACGCTTGAAGTGTGGGTGTGGCGTCAGATCCGAGATCCGAGTCGGTTCGCAGAGAATACTCGAACGCAATGATTTGCATAACCAACGAGAGAGAGGTATGATCAGAAAAGCATGACAAAGGAGAAGTGTATGGAAGTAAATCTGTGCCATCGGATTTATAAAAAAATAAAAATTGAAAAAAAAATTGAATTCTAAGCACTGAATATTTATGCATTGAAATAACGTATCTGGATTTGAATTTCAACGTAATCAACGTCCCCACGTTAAAGTTTTTGACGTTGAATCTTTGATTTTGAATTTTTAACATTGAAAAATAAAGCTGAATAAGAGTTCAATTCAAATCCAATACGTTATTTCAATGCATAAAAAATTAGTGCTTAGAGTTCAATGGCTTTTTTTTTCAAAATCCGATGGCACAGATTTACTTCCATAGAAGTGACTCAAACATTTTGTGGTTGAGAGGGCGTATCGGTTCCCACCATAGGTTTCTACAGGAAATAATCTGTATGGTTGTTGGGGAATCTAGAGAGGTTCTCCACATGAAGAAATATTCAGTTTCTATTGTCATCACAAATGGATATGTTCAACAAAAAATCAAGGAATTGAAAGCTACTTACAATAGGCCTAGGCTACATTCATTTCCCCTGATGGCAGCAACTGTGGAAAGTGGAACATTGCTGCCATCAGGGGAAATGAATGTAGCCTAGGCCTATTGTAAGTAGCTTTCAATTCCTTATTTTTTTGTTGAACATATCCATTTGGTATTGCTTAAGCCAATAGCCTTTTAAGGCAGTGTTTTTCTGAATATTAGTGTTAAGGGCCAATAATGCTTACTATCATATGTTAGTTACCATGTCTGTGGACACATTTGTATGCAGTCACATGTAAATATAAAAAAAAACAAATTGACTTATCATGGTGTAGCCATACATGTTGTTTTATTGTTAATATGTCAATTTGTTTTTTATTGAAAATACTTTGTATCGATGAAATATCCCCAAACTTGTCACCGTAACACCATTGAAATAAACATGACTTAACATGGCAGATACCTGTTTATTGTTTATCATATGCGGCAAGAGTGTAACGTTTTCAACTCAGTTCCTTGGTAGAACCCACTTACAGTAAAAATCACTTCTGATGGAAAAAAAGATGCGTATGAAAACACTTTTCGTATCTATTGTTACTATTATATTGTTTAAAATGTACGCATATATAAAAAATATATATAGCGTATAAAAAGTGGCTGGTAAAAAAGATGAGTGGCTGGTAGATTTTTAAATCTACCTGCCACAGTGGCTGGTGGGCAAAAAAGTTAATTTCCATCCCTGGTGTGTATTTGTGTGTCTATGTGTTAGTGAGCGAGATAGTGAGTGTGTGTGTGTGTGTGTGTTGTGTTTGGGTGAGTGAGTTAGAATGTGTGTGATTGTGATTGTGTTTGTTTGTGCGTGTGTGTGTGATGATGTATGTGGGTCTTCATATCCCATTATCTGACCTGGAGTCCTGGCAGATGACCACCAGCCTGTACACGTTCAGGGCGAGCACCAACAGGTTCTTAATGGCAAAGAAGACCAGCATCTGGTTGATGACTTTGAAATGTATGAGGACAATGAGCCTGACCGCTAGGAAAGGCCCGTCGTGGATGAACAGGGCCTGAACAATAGTCCACAGGTCTTTGCTCTGTCTGGTCAGTAGCGAGATGCTTCGGTCACCCTCGTCTTCCGGCTTGTTGTTGACCACTATGGGGAAACCACACACAGAAGGGAGGCTCGGTATCAGTCTTTGATTAATAATAATAATAATAATAATAATAAATGAAATTCATATAGCGCTTAATATGGTACTCTAAAACGCTTTACATATTGCCCTATCAAAACTATGTAAGACAGACTAGGACTAAAAGAAAAACAGAGGTTAAACATGAAGAATAAGGTGGGAGTTAGGTGGGGAAGACTAGTGTGAAAAGGTATGTTTTGAGGGCAGATTTAAAAGAAGAGAGGGTTGGAGAGACTTTGATGTGGGAGGGGAGTGAATTCCAAAGGGTGGGGGCAGCAACTGAGAATGCCCGATCACCCCAAGTCCGTCACTCAGTCCGTGGAACTTGTAGCAGGTTGGCAGAGATGGACCTGAGGAATCGGGAGGGGGCGTGGTGATGGAGGAGGTCGGCAAGGTCTCGGGTGGCTAGGCTGTTGAGGGCCTTGTAGGTGATGAGTAAGATTTTGAAGTTGATTCGGTGTTTAATTGGAAGCCAATGGAGTTCACGGAGGACAGGTGTGATGTGTTTTCTGGAGCGGGTACCAGTGAGGAGGCGTGCAGCTGAGTTCTGGACATATTGAAGTTTTTTGAGGACTTGGTTGGTGGTGCCGTAGAGAAGACCATTGCAGTAGTCAAGCCTGGATGAAATGAAAGCGTGGATGAGTGTCGCAGCAGCGGTAGTTGACAGGTTGGGGCGGAGGCGGGCGATGTTTCGGAGGTGGAAAAGGGCAGTTTTGGTTATATGGTTAACATGGGGGAGGAGGGAGAGAGTGGGGTCCAGGATAACTCCAAGGTTACGGATTTTGGTGGAGGGGGTGATGGTGGAGCCGTCAATGTTAAGGGGGAAGTTCTGAGTGGAGTGAGTGAGGGTGTCAGGACCAATGATGAGGATTTCCGACGAGGGTGGCTAACAATGCAGCATACTTTAACGGATACAGCTCTCCACAAATATCCTGAATCTGTCCTGTTATATATTTGCCTAACTGTTTTTGTATTTTTTCTAATGACAGCTTCAACCTCAGTGGTACTGTTGGGGTCACCGGCAGGGTCACTGTCACAACAGTGACCCTGCCGGTGACCCCAACAGTAATGGTTCAACCATCTCTCCATTCACTGTTTACCACTGAAGTTGAAGCTGTCATTAGAAAAAAGACAAAAACAGTTCGGCAAATATATAACAGGTTATTATATTTGGCACATTCAGGATATTTGTGGAGAGCTGTATCAGTTAAAGTATGCTGCATTGTTAGGGTCGCTGTCACAACAGTGACCCTGCCAAAGAGTCTGGGCGTCAGGGCGTAATCACATAAGGAAAGTCCTTAGTTCGATCTCTTTGGTCCGGACCAAAACGCAATGTTTATTTTTTGGTTTGGTGCGGTTCCTTTTCACATTGCAATTTTTCGCAACAGTCCCAGAATTTGTCAACAACGCATGTGTGTGCATGGATCGTTCAATCATTTGACAAGACGGTCGGGGGGCGGGGTAACACGGGGTAACGCATAAAAAAGAAAGGTGAACAAAATATGGAGATTATGGAGATTCAGCGTGCTGCCCTCGTTGTGCTTATACTGATTGGTTTCATACAGTTATTTGCAGTACTTTTGGAGTATCAGAGGCATTTGGCAGAACGTCGATTTTATGATGTTATGCTATCCGCGGACTGCTCGAACGCCTTCTCCCCCATCCTTGTACTGAATGTATTAAAAATGCATCGGAATTTTTATAAGCGTTCTCCAACATACTTTATATCTTGGCGTCTGCCCAAATATCCAAAAGACATTTTGTCGCCTCTTCGCTTCATGTTGAGCCACAACTCATTTTTAACGAGTCTGATAATGCCATGCCAGTCTGATAACGTGATGTTTGTACTGCCGGAGGAAAAGGAGGACGTAGGCAACGTAATTATAACATTTTTAATCCAAAAAACAGAGCAGATCAATCACTCACAGTGCATGGCTACAACAACTCGTGCAACCACCTAAAACGTCACCCTAGACCCCATACTCATAGTCAGTTCCCTCCCACTTGATCACTCCCAGTAAGAGGGGAACACACACCCATAATGTAGTCACTACACCAGCCCCCCCAGTGTTCACCTCAATATTCAAAATCCCCAGGTTGAGGCGGGCGTATGGACCGGCCCCTACAACTGTAGGCAAAGTCTGGAGGTGCGGGAGAAGGCGTGACATCGTCCATCACATCCTCTTGTTGGGCGGGGCTGGGGGCAGCGACGACCGGAGGGCCGCAAGCTGTGGCGGCTTGTAGGGGTTGGAGGGGGGGACGGCCACGGCGTGGCAGTGGGGGCAGGACGGGGGGGGGGGCGGCCCCTGAATGGTGGCAGAGCCAAGTCTGGGGGCAGTTCAAGGTCCAAGTGAGCCGGTTTAAAGCGATCAACAGACACACACTCAGGCTTACCCCCCACGTCAACCATGAAGCTCTTGGCTCCTGCCTCGATGACACGGAAGGGCCCATCATAGGGAGGTCGTAGTGGAATCCAGTGGCCGTCGTGGCGGATGAAAGCATAACCTGCTGGCTGCAGCTCCGGGGACACCCACGAAGCAGGGACGCCATGCCGCGTGGTCGGGACCGGGGCGAAGGTCTTGGCGCCGTCCAGCAAGGAGGTGCGCTGAGCGGAGGCAGACCAGGGCTCTGTCGACTTGGGGATGAAGTCACCAGGGACCCGCAGCGGCTGTCTGAACACCAGCACGGCCGACGATGACCGGAGGTCCTCCTTGGGCGCTGTCCTGAGCCCCAGCATGACCCACGGCAGTTTGTTGAGCAAGTTGCTGTCCGTGAGAATGGCTCGAAGGGCGGCCTTCACGGAGCGATGAAAGCGCTCAACAAGGTAGTGTGGTGGAGCTTGACCCTCAGATTCTCCGCCACCGCCGCTCACAGCTCCGAAGTAAACTGCGGGCCACAGTCAAAGGAGAGGTCAGCAGGAGTGCCGTAGCGGGAGACCCACACCGCGATGAACGCCCGGGCCAAGTTGGGGGCTGTCGTTGAGGAGAGCGGGACTGCCTCCGGCCAGCGCGTCGTCCTGTCCACCATGGTAAAGAGGTAGGTGAAGCCGTGCGGGGGCAGGGGTCCCACCAGGTCCACGTTGACATGGTCGAACCTCCGCTCGGGCACCGAGAACTGTTCCAGCGGGGCCTTGACATGGCGATGCACCTTGGCGCGTTGACAGGCATTGCAAGTGTCGACCCAGGCCCTCACATCCCTCTTGAGCCCGTGCCAGACGAACTTCTCTGACACCAGCCGTGAGGACGGTTTCCTAACTGGGTGAGACAAGCTGTGTACCGCCTCGAAGACGGGGCGTCTCCAGTTGGCGGGGACTACAGGCCTTGGCTGACCCGTGGAAACGTCGCACAGGAGCTTGGCCCCTGTATCACTGAAGAGCACCACCTCCAGGTGCAGCCCTGTGTTCGACGACTTTAGAGCTTGGATGGAGGGGTCGGCGGCCTGATCCACAGCCATGCGGAAGTAGTCCAAGTTCAGCTGGACCGCACCGACCAACGCCCTGGAGAGACAATCCGCGACCACGTTGGACTTCCCAGCCACGTGCTGGATGTCTGTGGTGAACTCGGAGATGTAGGAGAGTTGGCGCTGCTGGCGGTCGGACCACAGCTCCGCTGTCTTGGACATGGCGTGTGTAAACTCACAGCCTTCCAGTAAAAAAGTGTTAGACCGCGAGCCACAGCCCGAGGAGCTCTCTGTCGAAGGTGCTGTACTTGCGCTCTCTGGGAGACAGCTGGCGGCTGAAGATCGCGAGTGGCTGCCAGGCACCCCCAACCCACTGCTCGTACACTGCCCCAACGGCAAAGTCTGATGCGTCCGTGGTGAGAGCAGTGGGCGCAGAGGGTGAGGGGTGGGCCAACATGGCCGCGCGGGCCAGGGCCGCCTTGGTGTCCTGGAAGGCCTTGACACGTTCCGCCATCCAGTCGACCAGTTGCTTCAGAGCCTTGCCCTTCTGGGCCTCGTACAGCGGCTGCAGGATGTGAGCTATGTGGTGGAGGAAGCGATAGTAGAAAGTCACCATCCCGATGAACCCCTTGAGCTCGCTGACTGTGCAGGGGCGTGGGAAGGCTGCAACAGCTTCCACCTTCGAGGGAAGGGGAATCACACCCTCTGCGGAGACCTGAAGGCCGAGAAAGTCAAGGGTGTCCCGTCCGAACTTTGCCGTATTGACAATCAGCCCATGTTGGCTGAGCCGCATGAAGAGGGTCAAGAGGTGGGACAGGTGCTCCTCTTCTGTGGTGCTCGCGACGAGGATGTCATCCAAGTAGACGAAGTGGAAGGGCAGGTCCTGGAGCACGAGTGCATGAGGCGTTGGAAGGTCTGCGCCCGGTTCCTCAGGCCGAAGGGACGTCCTCAACGTAATTATAACCGTTTTAATCCAAAAAACAGAGCAGAACAATCACTCACAGTGCATGGCTAGAACAACTCGTGCAACCACCTAAAACGTCCCCCTAGACCCCGTGACTCATAGTCAGTTCCCTCCCACTCGATCACTCCCAGTAAGATGGGAACACAAACCCATAATGTAGTCGCTACATGTTGATCATTCAATTTACCGAGCTAATCAAACAATATAAACAAATAAACAAGCAGCAAGGGAGTCTGTTGCGTCCAAAAAGGCATATTATTTTTAGAACTGGGTCGGACCGAGCGCGGTCGCATTCACATCTCAAGCGAACCGCATGTTGTGTTCACTTCTGCATTGAGTTACTCATACAGTTATGTCAGTTGAATTGTACAGCCTTTAGGTGGCGTAGTAATGCAGACGGATAGAGGCGAGAGGAGGAGAAGAAGAATGTAGTGTATGTTGATACAAGAACGGAGATAAAGAGTTGGCTGGAAAGTAACGCGTTCGTGTTGGTTATTACTGGACACCCAACATAACACCGCACCAGGGTTCGTTTGGAAGCGAACCGAGACCACCTCTCCGGCTAGGTCTCGGACCGGCTGTTTGGTCGGCACCAGAGTTGGATTGTTTGTATTCACACCAGCCCAAAAGGTCTGCACCAGCGATTTTTTGGGTTTGGTTCGAACCAAACAAGGCAGGTGTGAATACGCCCTAAATCGTTTACAAAAACAAACTCACTTAATAATACAAGCTTCTAAACTACTGAAAGCCCCCCTTACATATCTGTCCCCTTACCAAGAAAAATAAACAAGCTTAGCCAGGTTCAGGGAGTACGAATATTAATACAAATGGATAATTCAGTAAATATAAAGGCACTTAATATCCACTAAACAGTTTGACTTTGCCAAGTAAAAACTGATAGTTTAAATCGTCCCAGAACGGGAGAGGCTATTAACTCAAACATCATCATTGCTTCGGTAGAGTTAATGGTGCAGAAGAAGCACATGTTCACAATTAAATATGACACAACAAAGAAAAGTGAATGCAGACTTTACAGTCGTCCTTCCTGCTTTGTGTCGACCCCGTTCGCTAGAGGAAGCAACACACAGAAGGGCTGGGTCCAGTCTTTATTTAATTCCCCAGATCGGATTGGTGAGGTTGTCCCAAGATGTGCACACGTTTACATTCTTTGTTTATGTGTTTAATTGTAGACATATGCTCCGTGTACACCAATAACTCTAGCAATTATGATGTTTTGGTGATTTGCCTCTCCCGATCTGGGACAATTTAAACAATCAATTTAGAACTTCGCTGAAGTACAAACACACACACACTGACCAGATAGATGTAGTGGGAATTGCAACATGCTCCAGGTCCAGACCGCCAGTTTACAGTAGATCAGCTGAAAGCTGTCGTTGGATCTGGAATAGAAGGACAAAAAAGTGAAAGGTAAGATTCAGCATTATAGTGTCTGTGTGGTCAGACATGTGACTCAGAGAGTTATAATGAATTGGGTGATTGAGACATCTTTGTGTGTGTCTGTGTGTGCGTCACATGTGTGCGTGGGAGGGATATGAGTGCTTACCCAAGTGATGGTGTCTCACTGGTGAATTCTAGGATGTCTGCCGCAGATCCAACGAATATGAGGAGAAGCTGAGACAGCTCGTCCCTGGTGACTCCGCCCCCTATGGGGAGGAGCCACTTGCCCACGATCAGCAGGATGAGCTGGGTCATATGGAGACCCAGGATCCACTCTTTGGAGCATACTGCCGAGTTAAGCAGGTCCATATGCGCATTGAAGATATCCTGAAAGGATTTTGTTAGAAATGTGAAACTTAAAACAAATAATATAAAACAGACGTCACACTTTTGAAATTTAGAAGATTCGGTGAGATTCGGTTGGATCTTTTTTGTGTCAAAATAACCAAAGAAAACCTCTTGAATATCAAATTAATTAATATCATTAATCATAGAAACATTTATTTTTTATAATATATCCTTTTTGTTCACAGTTCTCTCTGCTTGTTTGTCAGTGATCCGATTTTTGCCCTAGCTGTCGTCATTGCGCCGACTATTTGTCTGCAGTTATGACACAAACCTCTTCCGTGACTTACTTTCTTACTTGTGTTTTTTGAGAGAGTACCCCCATTGGCTAATGAGCTTTTGAGTGTCATCTCAGTGCCCTGGATGTTTTTCAATGAAGCAAATCCTTAACATCGGCACTAGTGTCACGGTTGTTCTATGATTTGCTCCACAGGCATTGGTTCTTAGACAGGTGCGGGGCGTGGCGAGCGGAGCTGGGCACCGCAACGTGGCACACCTGGACCTCATCAACAAATCACACACTCTTTCTTAAACCTGGCGGGGACTTCTCGTCGGCGCCAGATTATTCTGTCTCATTCGGTATTTTGGCGAGTGTACATTGACCTCCGATACCCTGACCAGATTTTGTTATTCCTAAACGTTGTGTGATCTTTTCGCCAGTAGCTAGTTCCTCGCCAGCGGATTACTACCGGACCGCAGCATTCTCCGGTGCCTCCACCAGCTACGCCTACCCGCCTCTGTCTTCGCCTTGCCCGCTGGATATATTTTGAGTTCCCCTTTTTGACAATAAACCGTGGATTGTCCGTACTGTCCCTGTCTCTGCATCGAGGGTCCAAACTAACATTTCCGCTAACCGTAACAGAATAATCTGGCCAACATGGACCCCGCGGAGTCAGAGAAGGTTCGGCACACGTTGACCTCGCAGGGCACGAGGATCGGTCAACACGACGCCGCGTTACAGCAGTTTTCCGAGGTTCTTCGAGGTTTCTCCGCCGGCATGTCAGAGCTGGGAGCCCGTATGGAGCAGATTGGTTCCCAGGTCTCCTCCCTCGCCGCTCCCGTCTCGCGCCATGGACCGGCAGTCTCCTCCGCGTTGGACTTCCCTGCTGCGACGCCCGTTTCCTCGCCCAGCCAGCCCCACAAACCGTTTATTCCTACTCCGGTCAGGTATGCGGGGGAGTTAGGCCGTTGTAGGCAATTTTTACACCAGTGCACCCTAGTTTTTGAACAGCAGCCGTTGTCTTACGTCAGTGACAGGACTAAGGCTTTTATGATGAGTCTGTTGTCAGACCAGGCCGCCGACTGGGTGGTAGCGAGCTCTATTAATAGACCCTCTCTCGCGCTGTCCTATGCCGGTTCGGGGAAAGGAAGCCAGCAGCCGACTTCTCTCCCTGCGTCAGGGCTCGGACTCTGTCGCTCAGTTCGCATTAAGTTTCCGTATTCTTGGGCGGAGAGTGGGTGGGATGAGACGGCTTTACAGAGCGTTTTTTTGAGGGGACTAACCGACCGTATTAGAGACGGTCGTACTGACTATTGTCGATCGGTTTTTCAAAACTCCCCTCAGCTCTGGAGACGGCGAACCTGCTTGTTCTGCACGTGTTCCAGCGCCATGGTATCCCCCAGGACAATGTGTTGGACCGGGAACCGCAGTTCTCCTCACGAGTTTGGAAGGCGTTTTGTCAGGCGTTAGGGGCGTCGGCCATCCTCTCCTCCAGCTACCACCCACAGACTGACGGCCAGACGGAGTGAGCTAACCAGGACCTCGGGTCGGCATTAAGTTGCGTCGCCATCAAACACCCTGTCTCCTGGTCCACTCATCTGCCGTGGATCGAATACGCAAGGAACTCTCTGGTCTGCTCCACCACAGGTATTTCTCCCTTCCATATGTCTATGGGCTTCCAGCCCCCACTCTTCCCGGTGCAGGAGACAGAGGTGGCAGTCCCGTCAGTCGAGGAACATCTCCGATGCATCCGCCGGGTGTGGCGCGAGGCGAGGGAGGCACTCACGCGCACGGCGGCCCGGAACCGGCAGCTGGCGGACCGTCACCGCACTCCTGCTCCCGACTACCAGGTGGGGCAGAGCGTCTTGCTCTCCTCTCGGGACACCGTGTAATAAGTACATTGGTCCGTATGTGATTTCGGGTATCATTAATCTGTGTGCTATCAAGCTCAAGCTACCCCCTGCGCTCAACGTCCATCCAGTCTTCCACGTTTCACTTCTAAAGCCTGTTTCTACCAGCTTTCTCAATCCTCCGGCCAAACCCCCTCCACCCCCCCGGCTCATCGATGACCACCCGGCCTATTCTGTCCGGGAACTGTTGATTGTACGCAGGCGGGGTAGGGGGTTCCAGTTTCTGGTGGACTGGGAGGGGTACGGGCCGGAGGAGCAGTCCGGGGGGGCACAGCAGCAGGACAGGACAGGACAGACGGGTGGTGATGGCACAGCAACGACCACCCTTGGAAGAGGCGGCCGTGTTCTCAATGAAGACCATGAGGCTGTGATCCACGTTTGGGGCTCTACGCCTGCATGAGTGTGATGCAGCAGGCATGAAAGGAGCCAGCCGCGGGGTAGGAGAGGTTACAGGTAGTGGTCCCCAGGGGCCTGCTTAAGTCCATGCATGGAGCAGCAGGGTCAGGGCACTTTCGAGTCACAAAGACAAACTGCCATCTCCGCCAGAGCTTTTACTGGGCTCAGTTCAGGAGAAACGTTGCAGACTTTTGCCGCCGCTGTTACCCCTGTACGTCAAGCAAGGGCCCACCTTGCTTGCACCACACAACAGTTTCCAGTGGGGGTACCAATGGAAAGAGTGAGGCTGGATGCAGTGGATCAGTAGCTTCACTCAGGAGTTACCTCCATCCCTCTCCGCCATAGACAATTTCAGGAAGTGGCCATAGGCGTTCTCCCTCCAAGACAAGGAGGCAGAGACGATAGTGGATGTCCTGGTGGAGGCTTCAGGATCGCCTCAGTTTGCCGGTGTGAGGCACACACACCGGCAGAGCTAGTCTGGGTCCACAGCCCCCAGTGGAAGAAGGGCCAGCTTCCTAAGCTTGACAGCCAGTGGGTGGATCACTGCAGAGTACTGGAGAAGTTGGACGAGGTTGTTTACAGGGTGCAGCGGGTTCCTTCCCCAGGGGAGGAAGGTAAATAGAGACCGACTAGCTCCTAACAGAGGGGGGCTCTGTAACACTGTTATTGCCTCCCACTCCTTCTCCCCTCACATCCTGCTCAGCCCCCTGAGGAAACGCAGGACGCCCTGGTGACGGTGTTTCCGGTTCCCTCTTTATCATCCCCCCATCCTGCGTTTGAATCCCCTGTACCTGTTCCCTTGTCCCCAGGCCCGTGAAGGCAGAGGTGGTTTCCAGATCGCTCCTGAGACTTTGTTTGGTCACTCGTGGATATATCTCTTGAGGGGGAAGTGTAGCGACCCTGTAACGACTGGAGTTCTGGGTTACTGGGGTCTTCCTGATAGTTACTCAATTACTCTCTGCCAACCACAGGAATGCATGGAATGATGGTCATCGTGCCTTCTAGTACTTTAGAAGGCAAAACAGTTGTTGCCAACTGTTTTGACTGTTGTGTTTTTGATCTCTTCTGAGTGTGAGCCTCGATGGAAGTTGTCACAGTTGATTAACTGTTATTTATAATATTATTATTATTGTTGCATTCAAGAAGTCCACGATCGCATTCCCTGTAATAGAAAGGCGAATTTAGTGGTGCCCATACCATGCGATGAGAAGTGATAGATACATAGATATACAGTAGATGAAGATAAACATATACATATGCTTGTACATATACATTAATAGAGTGATATGGATATATATAGAGATGTATCTATACAGGGATATGTAGAATTATTATACAACGGGGGGCTTAAATCCAGCGATCTGATTGGTTCCTAACTGTTGTATAATGAGCGTATACATAACTGCTATGACGCCCGATCATTTTGTGAAAGTTTGCATATCACTCCGCGCCTGGAAGTAGAAACAGTTACAAAGTAAAACATATGTTGGATGATGGAAATGACGTAAATGTTGTTACTCCGGGAGTGAGCAAGGCGATGGAGAGACTAACGACAGCTTAGGCACACGGTGAGTGAACTGCTCCATAGGATAAATTCCCGGCGAACCGCTCTAGCCGAGCCTTCTCTCGGAGGGACGCTAAAGTGTGTTGGATAGCGACCGTCGTGCATTTGGAAGGCAGCCATGAGGGACTACTTTTTTGTATCCTTTAATAAAACGGCTACTTTGACTTTCTTGGTTTCTTTTTAAATGTAGTGTGTCTATGACTTTCGTTTGGCCATAAAGATCACTTCAGTCAGTGGTATGTGCTCATTATACCACTGTGAAGGGTGGTATAATGAGCACATACCACAGCCTGTCGTGATCGATTGCTTAAGTATATGCTACGCGTGAACCTCCTAAGATGGCGCAATTTGATTGGTCCACTATCTCGGGATAGTGGGCAATATCCCATGATTGAGATCTCAAACTCCGGATATTGCTTTCATCGCAATTTTTTTTTGTTTGGACATGGCCCTGTCCGTTGTAATGCTGCTGCTATGTGCCCTCAATTGCCCCCTGGGGACAAATAAAGTTTTTTGGAATTTTGAATTTTGAATTTGAAAATGTCCCGCTTTCGGTAGTCTCTACACGCTAATGTAAACAAATAAACTGCTAATAAAAACAAACAAATCCAAGCAAAAAGTGTTATCGTTTTTATTTTTGGAGTGTTTCAATTTTTCCAGCTTACTGTTACATTAAACGGTAATCAGATAATGCGGTTATATGCTAGACCCTATAGCATCTGTGGTATATGTGGTGTTTGTGTTTTTATTTTGAAAAGTCTTGGAAGTTCGCGCTGTGTCTGTAACGCCGGTTGACGCAACGTCCGGTTGTCTGACGTCAACCGGATAATTGGTAAGTCGCGCTCCTCGTGGCTCCTGTGTCATATGTTGATATTATTCTGTTTAATTGTACATATTGCCGCCATACTGTCATTGAAATGTGTTTTATACGATGGATGACAATGTACATTGCGAGGGTGGGGGGTAGTGTCAGCTGATGTGTGGGATGCCCGTTGATATATCTCATCCGACCACGTTGTGTTCAGGTTTCCACAAGTGAATCTGACGGCGGTTGCGCCCCCTACTGTTTCTGTGTGACACAGGTGGGTCACTGTATGTACATTTCCCATTAGGGTTTTTTTTGTATGTTTTATTTCTGTGTTTTTTATTGAGATTTTGTAAACGTTTATATTATAAATGCTTCCGGTGGTCTGACGTCAACCGGATAATTGGTTTCCACAAGTGAATCTGACGGCGGTTGCGCCCCCTACTGTTTCTGTGTGACACAGGTGGGTCACTGTGGGTCACTGAGAAAATAAAAGTGCTCGTGTGGAGATCAACCCTGTGTCCTACTTCTTCGTCGTCACATAATGGAGGCTGCTTGAATGAGGCCGGTTACAGTGGTGCCGTGACCCGGATCGTCGCTGCTCTTCAGCATCATCATCGCAAGAGTGGTGGACTGACGCCATTCGGTCACAGGAGGTTGTACAATAGAAGAAAAAAAAAAAACACAACGCAGATAAGAAGTAGGACTCTTAAAGGGATACTATATATAATTTTGTTTGATCTCCAGGTGTGGTAACATTCAGGAAAAATTGTTGTGATGCGTGGACAATTTCAAATACTGATTTAAGAATAATCTATTTTATAGAAATTCAGTTTTTCACATGGTTTATTTATTTTATTATTATCATCGATCTTGGTGGAATATATCCAAATTAGTGTTTTCATTGACATGGACGGTAACGGTAGCTCAAGTGATCTCGGCTGAGACAGAGAGCTCGATGAGAGTGGTGGGGCTCCTCAGGGTCGTAGGGGCGTGTCTACATCTGATGTTGGGACACCAGCTTTTTGTTCAATGCGCACTAGAGGCCAGTTGCCAATTGCCATTCCACCAACATTGTCATGTGTTCCCAACGCAGGGGACCCGGCCATGGGTGTGTTGATTTCAAATATTGCGCAGCAAGTAGGCCAGGAAATCAGAGACCAGTTGAGCGGTGCGGGGGTGGGAGGAGCTAGTGGCGCCCGGGTACAATATGGGGCGGACCAAACAGCCGGTGAGCCCACCTATGTTAACCTGACTGGTGCTCGGTTGGTCATGCAGGCGGATGTGAACGAACCACCAGTGTTCCGGGGAGATGGGTCAGATAAATTCACAGTTGATGATTGGCAGGAGATGATGGAGGTATATCTCCAGAGACGAGCAGTGCCCCTGTCCGAGCAGCACACTGAAGTAATGTGCAGGTTGATGGCTAAAGCTAGAGACGTTGTAAAAATAACCCTGCGGAGCAGCGTGGGGTTAAAAACACAAAGCGACCCAAAGCTAATTTTTGATGTGCTTAAGCGACATTTCGGTGGGTACTCATCATCCGCTAAACCTATGGCCGATTTTTACAACACAATTCCGGTTGCCGGCGATC
Source organism: Gadus chalcogrammus (assembly GCF_026213295.1). Taxonomy (NCBI): domain Eukaryota; kingdom Metazoa; phylum Chordata; class Actinopteri; order Gadiformes; family Gadidae; genus Gadus; species Gadus chalcogrammus. The sequence continues at coordinate 22,408,236 of NC_079426.1, read as the reverse complement.
CTCCAATGGCTTACTGGTTGAGGTTGAACAAAGCAGCTGATGCTGCCGCGGAGGCTCTTGAGCGATCGGGCCGACGTACTCACGACCCATGTCAGGAGTTGCCAATGATGTTTGTTAAATACTGCCCAGACCCTGCGCTCTCCGCCGTGTATAAATTCAAAGCGCCCCAGCAATGGACAGCCGGTGAAATACAAGAGCACCTCGACCGCCATCACATTGAGATGGGGACCCCACACACTAGGCATGTGGGGATTCACACCCAAGCACCAGCGTTCAATGGCTCGGATGCTCAGCAGGACAGGAACGGCAACATGGAAAAGGAAAGTGGGGTGATGGAAAAGTCGAGATGTGATGAGGGCTGTATGGAAATGCTGGTCAACATTTTAGGCCGAGTTCTTTGTCAAAACAAACAAGACACCAACAGGCCCATAAACACACAGACACATGGACCTGGTGCCCCATATCAGATGCAGGCTCAGTTATGTAAAGTCTGCAAGTCCGCTGAGCATACCACCACCGAGCACTGCAGGAAAGAACGCTTGTGCTTGTCGTGTTTTCAGCCAAACCACCTGATTCGAAACTGCCCAAACCGTCCCCCTCGCCGCGGTCAGAATACCTTGCCTCAACATGACTCGGCTGAGTTAAACTAGTAGGCCCGTGCCTCGGGGGTACAGGTGCGGGTGGTGTCAGCGAGAACCACATCAATGATATTAGACAGCACTACCTGGAGGCATGCGCCGGGGCTCCGGCGGGTGCACACATTATCGCACAGAACACACAGAGGATTGGGCCTTATGATGAGCTGTTTTATACCCCAGTCAGGATCAACCAATATCAGGTCAAGGGTATGCTAGACTCAGGTTCCATGACGTGTACTCTCAGTGAGCAAGTGGAACAGCAGATGTTGGTCAACAAGTTGCTGCCCGCGGAGACTGCAATGAAAGAGGAGGTAGTGCTGGTAGGCTGTTGGGGAGTAAAGACTACGGCGAAGCGCATGTATGAGGTAGAGATGGAACTCTATGGTGTAAAATGCATAGTGCCCATTCTTGTAGTACCAGGCCAGCGTGACGAGTTGATAATCGGATCGAACGTTATCCGGTACCTTACCCACCAGCTGAAGTCGACCGATGACTACTGGCGCATGGTGTCCCAAGGCGGTGTACCCAAGCAGTGTGAGCAGTTCCTCGACCTACTGACTAGCTCTTGTCGTTGGAGGGGTGGGAATGCTCCGGAGAAAATAGGGACCTTAAAGTTGGGACTGGCAGTCACGTTATTGGCTAGGACCGAGCATTTGGTTTGGTGGAGGTTACCCAAAAATGTTCTGATGTCGCCGGGTAGCGCAGTTATTGTGGAGCCGACCACGTCCAAGTCTATGCCTCGTAACATTCTGGTGTTCGCGTTCTCGCGTCCATGTGGGGGGATTGATGGGTGGCTATGAAGGTTACCAACTTAGCTGACAAACCCATAGTGCTGAGAAGGAACTGCAAATTAGCAGATGTGTCCCCCTGCTTAGCAGTGGAAGATTTTGATGTTGTCCAGGGCATCGGCAGGGTTGAAAGAGGGAGTTCCGAGGGTGGAGTCGTTGAGAGCCAGGTTGGGGAACTCAAGGAGCGTCTGCAGCAGGCCGGACTCACTGGTGTTGATATAGACGGATGTGACGCAAGTCCAGAAGGCAGGGAGAAGTTAGTTAAACTGCTCGAACAATACAATGATGTCTTTTCAAAACACACTTTGGATTGTGGCCAGGCCAAGGATTTTACCCACCGAATACGGCTGACAGATGACAGGCCGTTCCGATTGCCGTACCGTCGGGTGCCACCGGCCCAGTACCAAAAGCTGCGGCAGGTACTCTCGGAGATGGAGGAGCAGGAGATTATCCAAAAGTCTACTAGTGAGTATGCGTCTCCGCTAGTGTTGGTTTGGAAAAAAGATGGGAGTTTGAGGTTGTGCACAGATTTTAGGTGGCTAAACGCGCGCACCCTTAAGGATGCACATCCGCTCCCGCATCAAGCCGACTGTTTAGCTGCGCTGGGCGGCAATGCCTACTTTAGCACAATGGACCTGACCTCCGGGTTTTACAATATTCCCGTCGAGGAGGGTGACAAAAAGTACACAGCATTCACGACTCCAATGGGGCTCTATGAGTACAACAGGATGCCCATGGGGCTTTGCAACAGCCCTGCATCATTTATGCACATGATGCTTAGCATCTTTGGGGATTTGAACTTCAGCATTCTGTTGTGTTACCTCGATGACCTGCTTGTGTTTGCCCCGACAGAGAAGGAAGCATTAGACAGACTGGAAGTGGTTTTTCAACGACTAAGGCAGTACCATTTGAAGTTGAGCCCCAAAAAGTGCTATTTACTGCGGTCTTCCATCAAGTTCCTAGAAATGGAGTGTCCGTAGACCCAGCAAAGGTGGAGGCCATTCAAAAAATGAACAAGGCACATTTGATGGAGAATGACGGTTGCACACCCTCGGTGAAGAGAATAAAGTCATTTCTAGGCATGGTATTTTACTACCAACATTTCATCCCAAATTGCTCGGCTGTAGCCAAACCACTTTTCGCACTTACGGGTGGACAAAAGAGGCGGGGGAGGACGAAAAATAACTCGAAGGTGGGGTCATATCGCCGGCTTGTCCCAGCTGATTGGACTGATGAGTGCGACAGGGCAGTGGAGAATTTGAAGGACAGTTTGCTAAACTGTGTTGTTCTGTCGCACCCAAATTTCACCCGACCCCTTATTTTGTCGATTGACGCGTCATTAGATGGCCTAGGAGCCGTGTTGTCACAGGTGCCAGAAGGCGAGGAGAAAGCACGCCCCATTGCGTTCGCAAGTAAAACCCTCAGTAGTTCGCAAAAGAATTACCCGGCCCATCGGCTCGAATTCTTGGCACTCAAGTGGAGCATGTGTGACAAGTTTAGTCACTGGTTGAAGGGAACCCATTTTACAGTATGGACGGACAACAACCCCCTCACCTATATCTTGACCAAACCCAAACTGGACGCATGCGAGCAACGGTGGGTGTCCAAACTAGCACCATACACATTCGACTTGAAACACATTGCGGGCACGAAAAATGTTGTTGCGGACACGCTCAGCAGGGACCCTTTCGCTAGGCCAGTGAGTCATAGGTGGTGATTTGATGGTGTTCTGGTGTTCTGTACCGGGTCATTAAGGACCAGTTTACCAAGCAAAGAAGGCAACAGTTTGTTCTATCTGAGAGTTTGAAAGAAAAGGCGTTGCATGGTTTGCACAGCACAGCAGGGCATCAGGGACAGGCTAGAACGTTACACCTGGCCAGGCAACGTTTCTTTTGGCCCAAAATGGAGCAGGATGTTAAAGAATACGTTAAGTGTTGCCCAAGGTGTATCCTAGCTAAGACCCCTGAGAAAGTATCAGGACTTCTGCCCCTATGGAGCTAGTCTGTTTAGATTTCTGGAGTGCGGAGGACAACAAACAGCGATCAGTAGATGTTCTGGTAGTCACGGATCATTTTACTAAATTGGCGCACGCATTCCCATGCATGAATCAGACAGCAAAGCAAGTGGCTAAGAAACTGTGGGACCATGTCTTCTGTGTGTATGGGTTTCCTGAGCGTATACATACTGACCAAGGGGCTAATTTTGAAAGCGAACTTATCGCAGAGCTACTTAGGCTTGCAGGGGTCACAAAGTCTCGTACTACTGCTTACCATCCCAGGGGTAACGGGGGGACAGAACGCTTCAACCGCACGTTGGGCTCAATGCTGCGGTCCCTTCCCTTGAGGGAGAAGGACAAGTGGCCACAGCAGATACAAACACTTACGTTTGCGTATAACGCCACGGTGCACGAAACGACAGGGTATGCCCCATTCCAGCTTATGTTTGGCCGAGTCCCAAGGCTCCCTGTGGATGTCATGTTCAAACGAGTACTGCATGACCCAGTAGTTGTAGACTACAAGAACTATGTGCGTACTCTAGTTTCACATCTTCATGAGGCGGCTGGTATTGCACAAGAACATGCAGTGAAAGAACAGGACAGACAGGCCAGGGGCTACAATAGGAAAGTCAAGGGAACTTGTATTGACGTGGGCGCTAGGGTGCTTATTGCCAATAAGGGAGTGTTGGGAAAGAGGAAATTGGCTGATAAGTGGAGCCCCAGGGTATACACGGTCAGGGACAGGAATTTGCATACTCACACGTACCGGGTGGAAAATGACGAAGGCGTTGTCAGAGTAGTGCATCGCAATTTGATTTTGGACATCAGTTTTCTCCCTGTGGGGGAAGATGTGGAGCAAGGGGACACAAGTGTCGATCTGGGTGGGGACGAATCAGAGTCCGGACCATTAGATCAGGGACACAGTTATTCCTCTAGTGTAAATTATGTGGATTTGACAGTGAGCCAAGAGAGTCAGGTTGAGGACTCCTCTGTGGAAACTGACTCGGAGTCATCTATCATGTCTGAGGCGCTGGTGGGGGTGGTTGGTGGTCGCTTGCACACGTCGGATATGAGTAGTGATGAAGTGTCAGAGTCGCAACAGGCAGAGCAGAGTGGTTTAAATGTTCATGCCCCTCGTTTTGTGTCCAGTTCTATGCCTTCATTTGGGGGTGACGGTTGTGATATTTACACAACGTTGCAGGATGTTGCTAGTTCCCGTAGGGGGAGGGTTAGAAAACCAGTTCACCGACTGATAGAATCAATGGGGCAGGTTATGGTTGCGTGATACCACAGGTTTTTTTTTTTTTTTCTCTCCTTTTTGATGTTGGTGTGATCCACTCACAGGCAGTGGGCTTGGCATGGGATACAGCACCTAGGCAGGGCGGGACATGTTGGCCTCGGGATGGCCTCGGGACAGGGTGTAACAGGCAGCACATTATTTCACAGGTGGGGTAGTGACTGGCTATGGTCTTCCCCTGGTCTACTGGTGTAGGCGGCCTCGGGCTTGAGGGTGGGACCAGTGGTTCCGCCGTATGTCCTTGCCGGGTGGGTGCGGGTGTCCGTGAGTCTGCTGTGGTGTGATGTGATTTTGGCGGAATCTAGGAGGGGTGAATGTAACAAGTGTTGTATGTTGTGTTATAGATTTGCGCCTAGTGGGCATCCTTACCAGATGCCCGAACCACCTCAGCTGACTCCTTTCTAAGTAAAGGAGCAGCGGCTCTAATCCGAGTTCCTCACGGATGGCTGAGCTTCTCACCCTATCCCTAAGGGAGACGCCAACCACCCTTCTGAGAAAACTCATCTCGGCCGCTTGTACCCGCGATCTCGTCCTTTCGGTCATCACCCAGCCCTCATGACCATAGGTGAGGATAGGAACGAAAATCGACCGGTAGATCGAGAGCTTTGCCTTGCGGCTCAGCTCTCTTTTCGTCACAACGGTGCGGTAAAGCGAACGCAATACCGCCCCCGCTGCTCCGATTCTCCGGCCAATCTCACGTTCCATAGTACCCTCACTCGCGAACAAGACCCCGAGGTACTTGAACTCCTTCACTTGGGCTAAGGACTCATTTCCTACCCGGAGTAAGCAATCCATCGGTTTCCTGCTAAGAGTCATGGCCTCAGATTTAGCGGTGCTGATCCTCATCCCAGCCGCTTCACACTCGGCCGCCAGCCGATCCAGTGAGTGCTGAAGGTCACAGGCCGATGATCCCATGAGGACCACATCATCCGCAAAAAGCAGTGACGAGATCCTCAGACCACCGAACTGCAACCCCTCCCCACCACGACTACGCCTCGATATCCTGTCCATGTATATCACAAACAGGATTGGTGACAAGGCGCAGCCCTGGCGGAGCCCAGCACCCACCGAGAACGAAACTGACTGGCTGCCGAGGACGCGAACACAGCTCTCGCTTTGGGAGTACAGGGATTGGATGGCCCTGAGGATAGACCCCTTTACCCCATACTCCCGCAGCACCTCCCACAGTTTCTCCCGGGGGACCCGGTCATACGCCTTCTCCAGATCCACAAAACACATGTAGACCGGATGGGCATACTCCCAGGCCCCCTCCAGGATCCTTGCGAGAGTGAAGAGCTGGTCCGTAGTTCCACGTCCGGGGCGAAAACCGCATTGTTCCTCTTCAATCTGAGGTTCGACGATCGGCCGAACCCTCCTTTCCAGTACCTTGGAGTAGACTTTACCAGGGAGGCTGAGAAGTGTGATACCCCGGTAATTGGCACACACTCTCTGGTCCCCCTTTTTGAACAGGGGAACCACCACCCCGGTTTGCCACTCCTTTGGCACTGTACCCGACTCCCACGCGATGTTGAATAGGCGTGTCAACCATGACAGCCCCTCAACACCCAGAGCCTTTAGCATTTCTGGCTGGATCTCATCAATCCCTGGGGCTTTGCCACTGCGGAGATGTTTGACTACCTCAGTGACCTCCACCAGGGAAATTGACGACGAAACACCATCAACCTCGAGCTCTGCCTCCAACATAGAGGGCGTGTTATTCGGGTTCAGGAGTTCCTCAAAGTGTTCCTTCCAACGTCCGACGACCTCCTCAGTTGAGGTCAACAGAGTCCCCCCCTTACTGTACACAGCTTGGACGGTTCCCCGTTTCCCCCTCCTGAGGTGCCGGATAGTCTTCCAGAAACACTTTGGTGCCGACCGAAAGTCCTTCTCCATGGCCTCTCCGAACTTCTCCCACACCCGCTGCTTAGCCTCCGACACGGCAGCAGCTGCAGCCCTTCGGGCCTGTCGGTACCCTGCAACCGAGTCAGGAGTCCTCCCGGATATCATATCCCGGAAGGCCTCCTTCTTCAATCGGACGGCTTCCCTGACCACCGGTGTCCACCACGGTGTCCGAGGGTTACCGCCCCTTGAGGAGCCTAAGACCCTGAGGCCACAGCTAGCCACCGCAGCTTCAGCAATGGAGGCTTTGAACACAGCCCACTCCGGCTCAATGTCCCCAACCTCCACAGGAATGCTAGAAAAACTCCGCCGGAGGTGTGAGTTGAAGATCCCTAGGACGGGGGCCTCCTCCAGACGTTCCCAGTTCACCCGCACTACGCGTTTGGGCTTACCAGGTCTATCCGGAAATTTCCCCCATTCCCTGATCCAACTCACAACCAGATGGTGGTCGGTTGACAGTTCCGCCCCTCTCTTTACCCGAGTGTCCAAAACATGCGGCCTCAGATCAGATGACACGATCACAAAATCGATCATTGATCTTCGGCCTAGGGTACTCTGGTACCAGGTACACTTATGAGCACCCTTATGTTCGAACATGGTGTTTGTTATGGATAATCCATGACTAGCACAGAAGTCCAATAACAAACGACCGTTCGGGTTTAGATCAGGGAGGCCGTTCCTCCCCACCACGCCTCTCCAGGTGTCTCCATCGTTGCCCACGTGGGCGTTGAAGTCACCCAGCAGAACTACGGAGTCCCCTACTGGAGCCCCATACAGGACTCCATTCAGGGTCTCCAAGAAGGCCGAGTACTCTGAACTGCTGTTTGGTGCATACGCACAAACAACAGTCAGAGTTTTCCCCCCTACAACCCTTAGGCGCAGGGAGGCGACCCTCTCGTCTACCGGGGTAAACTCCAACACCGCGGCGCTCAGCCGGGGATTTATGAGTATCCCCACACCCGCCCGGCGCCTCACGCCCTTGGCAACTCCGGAGAAGAATAGAGTCCAACCCTTATCCAGGAGTACGGTACCAGAGCTGAGACTGTGCGTGGAGGTAAGCCCCACCAGATCTAACTGATAGCGCTCCACCTCCCTCACAAGCTCTGGTTCCTTTCCCCACAGCGAGGTGACGTTCCACGTCCCCAGAGCTAGCTTCTGCCGCCCGGGTCTGGTCCGTCGAGACCCCTGACCTTCGCTGCCACCCATGTGGCTGCGCACCCGACCCCAACGGGTCTTCCCACAGGTGGTGGGCCCATGAGATGAAGAGAGGGGGGGTGCCACGTAGTTTGTTCGGGCTGTGCCCGACCGGGCTCCGTGGCAAACCCGGCCACCAGGCGCTCGCCATCGAGCCCTCCGTCTGGGCCTAGCTCCAGACGGGGGCCCCGGGCTTCCTCCGGGCCGGGTCACATCTCCTCTTTTTTCGATATTCATTGAGGATTTTTGAATATATATATATATATAAAAAAATGTCTGTTGTTTTGTATATATATATATATATAAAAAAATGTCTGTTGTTTTGAAGGTATAGATTTTTGTAAACGTTTATATTATAAATGCTTCCGGTGGTCTGACGTCAACCGGATAATTGGTTTCCACAAGTGAATCTGACGGCGGTTGCGCCCCCTACTGTTTCTGTGTGACACAGGTGGGTCACTGTGGGTCACTGAGAAAATAAAAGTGCTCGTGTGGAGATCAACCCTGTGTCCTACTTCTTCGTCGTCACATAATGGAGGCTGCTTGAAGGAGGCCGGTTACATATGTAAGAATAAATCGGATGGATTCTTCTGCCCGGATGACTCATCGTCATTAGACCCTCCAATCGCATTATTGGGCCAACTGCCAGGCAATGAGGCAAAAACTGACATACAAATATCCTATTGAAGTCAGTGAAATCTACATTGCATTTATTGGACCTGAAGACTTCAACCGATTAACTTACATTTATGGAGGCGTTATTTGGCGAAGTTACGTTCTGACCATTGGAAAATTCTCGGAAAGCCGCCAATGAGTCAAGATGGCTGCACTATGAAGATGAAAAGAAATATGTGAATGGATGACATTCATACAACACTCTTCTCAGCGCTTATTAAAAGTCAAAATGCATTCCATTTACAGGCTCACATACTGTGATTAATTGGTATCCTTAGCTTATTACAGAAGGTAAGTGTTGGTGGCTATAATCGTATTAAAGTCACTGAGTGGTAGCTATTAGCTTATTACATGCATATTAGCTTATTACTATTAGCGTATGACAGACAGTGAGTGGGGGTGGATATTAGCTTATTACAGACAGTGAGTGGTGGATATTAGCTTATTACAGATAGACAGTGAGTGATAGGTAGCAGCTTATCACATACAGTGAGTGGTGGATATTAGCTTATTACAGATAGACAGTGACTGGTGGATATTAGCTTATTACAGATAGCTGACAGAATTAACCACATGTATTGCGGTGTTGATTCAACGGCCGTATCACTATCATGCATTCTATTATTAATGTTCTTCTTAGTATTTATCCACAACTCTAAAATGAATGCGGCTACTGACAGTCATGGTTCATGGGATCTTGGTTTGCTAGTTTCTCTGCGGGGATCACCTGTGGCTCCTTGGAAATGTTCTGGTGGTGATGGAGCTCCAGGATCCAGATGGAGGGAATGATGCTGATGAGGAACAGAAGAATGGCTGGAGAATACCTGGAGAACATCCAACACAACGTTTAGCAAGGCTACGAGGTGGAAATAAGGGAAGATGAGGTTTCTTTTAAATGGTGAATGGATTGCATTTATATAGCGCTTTTTCTAGACCCACTGTACAATATTGACTAACATTCACTAATTCCGCCACACATTCACACCCAACAGCGGAATCAACTATGCAAGGCGACAGCCAGCTCGGCGGTAGCAGTTAGGGTTGGTTAGTAGGTTGCTCAGGGCCAGCTTGACACTCAGCTAGGAGGAGCCAGGGATTGAACTAGAAACCCAGCTTCCAGATCTGATTCCGTTTTTAAATTGTTCAAATATAATATATAGCCTGTAGTTATGTGTGATGAAATAAAATTGAATGAAATTAAAGGAATGAATGAAAATTCCACCTTACATTTCTGACCTCCTAACAACATACGCTCCCCCGAGGGCACTGAGGTCCAATGACCAATTAATACTCACCATCCCTCCGTCAAGACTTAAGAGCAGGGGGGATCGGGCTTTTGCAGTCATTTGCCCCAAACTGTGGAACGAACTCCCTCTTCATGTCAGGCTAGCCCCTTCAGTGTCCGTCTTCAATTCAAAACTATACTAATTTCCTAAAATCTAATTCATATTCTCTTGCATTTAACTCATATACGTTTTATTATTGTCTAGTGTGTCCATTTTCATGCTTTTAATTGTTATTATTTTTATTTTTTAAATAGATAGCTGAATTGCACTTTGTACTTTGGTCTACTCTTGTGGTCTTTAAAGGGCTCTTAAATAACTATAATAAATGTGAAACTTGAAACACACTTTCAGCTGTGTTTATTAGCAATCCAGTCCCCAGGTTTGCAGGTTGTTCAATACTTTGTTCTGAAGACTATCCGAGCCTCTGTCTCCCTTTCTATGAACTTAAGCCGTTGGAAACAAGAGGTGTGCAGCTTCCTTTTTTCTTCAACTAATGTAAAGGACCGGGGCGATTCTAGGACCAGACCTTTAGGGGTGCTCAGCCCCTAGTCACAGTGTAACATACATACAGGGCCTTGAAGGAGTGTTCAACCCCTCGGCAAAATTACAAATTTCACTGCATGGATAACAATGAATCCATTAATATTGTTCTGTATATGATATTTTAATTTACAACAATAATACTTTTAACCAATTACTTATACATTAATATAATAATGTAATAGATAATATATAATAATGTCCTTCCATAACAGCCCACCATCCTCAAGCAATGAGAGAGGAATCCTACAATACAGAGACAGTCAAATCAGGACCTCCTCCAATCTGTTCATCTGGGAAAGCAGCAACAGGTAAGATATAACAGACTAAATACAAGTTAAGTGACCATTAAAAAGGAGAATGCTGTATAAGTATGGCCTATATGGCATTAGAGCAATAAAGAATAAATAACTTGCTTCTTTGCAAACTCATCGAGGATCCATCTGGGCGTGGCAGCTATGAAGAGTTTGTGATTTGAGAAATGCTATCTACAAGTCCATGCAAGTTGATTTGCCAATTTACACACAACTGTGTGTCACAGTAATAAAGACAAATTTGTCTGAACTTTTCTCTCAGAACAAAGTCAAACTGCCAAATTAACTTACTTCTTGTTCTTCTTCTAAATTGATATTGGATAATAATGAATTAATAATAATACTTTTGTAGGGGTGCTCATATGAAATTCAGGTGTGCTTGAGCATCCCTAAAAATAGTCTAAAATCGCCATTTGTTTAGGATATCTAAACATGAGGTGAGGTGACACACAAAATATCAGATCATTTACCATTTATAATCTTTTCCTCTTCTCCTTGTCATGGTGACCACCATCTCGACGACTTGAGGTAGGAAGAGGAGCGTCAGAAGCCAGTAGTAAGGGTTTTTCATGACCCATGCCGCTCTACAGACTCCTACCAGCGATAAAAGAATAAAACACGCTCTGGTGAACACAGCAGATATAAACGTCCACATGACGGATCCAACACGATAGCGTGTGCACGGAGCAATGTGGTCTCTGTTCCCGTTGGTGCACTTTAATACATTTGAACATTGTCCCTAAAGTTTAAGCCCCGCCCATAGAGGGTGGGGTGTGTGTGTGTGTGTGTGTGTGTGTGTGTGTGTGTGTGTGTGTGTGTGTGTGTGTGTGTGTGTATTTCAAGTATTTTAAAGTAAGGTTATATACCTATTTAAGGCAGAACCTTTTCTATAGGAAACATAAAGATATATAATCCGGAAAACAACGAGTATATTACAGGGTTATAATATAACTGGACAAAATAGACAATTATGTGCTGATCCAGTTGCATGCAAAGTAAAAGTTGCCGGATTATGAGGCATTACGGTTAATACGGTTCTTAAGTGACAAATCGATAGTTACGAATGTAACTACGGTTCTATTTCATCCTTACTGACCGCCAGAGGCGGTGCTTAAAGCACTGGATCTCCACCTCGCGCATGCGCATTTCAAGTACCTAATAACAACATAGTCACCTGTGACCCCCACGTGACACCGGGAAGGCTATATCTTCCGGTGTCATTAGAGGATCTGTTCCTAGAATCTTCTCGCGAGAACACAAGGATTCTGAGTGACTGAACGCTCTGGCGGTCATCCAGGATTCATAGAACCGTAGTTACATTCGTAACTATCGTTCTATTTCATCCTTACTGACCGCCAGAGGCGGTGCTTAAAGCACTGGATGACCCATACCAAAAAGGTCACAAAGAATCCAACACCCACCTCACTCATTGGAGGTAGCAGAGCTTGGCAGTAGGACCACACTCATCGGGTGGGGACTGGCGACGTTGACACGGTAAAACCTTGTAAAGGTGCCCGGTGACGTCCAAGATGCCGCGGCACAGATCGACTCCAGGGGTACACCTCTTAGTGCAGCCCACGATGTCGACACGCTTCTGGTGGAGTGGCACCTCAACCCGGATGGCGGGGGGCGGCCACTGGCCCCATAGGCGTGTTTAATGGCGTCGACGACCCAGTGGGACAGCCTCTGTTTAGACAAGGCAGAACCTCTGTTAGGGCCACCGTGACACACAAACAGTTGCTCGGACTGCCGTATACCGGCCGTAGCAGCAATGTAAGCCCTAAGCGCCCGTACCGCGCACAGCATCTCGGACTCATTCCCCTCAGATGGGGAGTTAAAACGTGCCAGATGGATAGGCTGGTTAAAATAGGTGCGTGAAAGCACCTTGGGCTGGAACGCCACATTGGGCCATAAAACCACACCTGAGCCATCAGGGTTCCACCGCAGGCATGTATCTGCCACGGATAGGGCGTGCAACTCCCCGACCCGCTTCGCAGTGGTAATGGCGAGCAGAAAAGCCACCTTCATGGACAGCCACTTCAACCCTATCTGGGTCAGAGGCTCAAAAGGAGGTGATGACATGGCTTCCAGCACCAGGGGCAGGTCCCAAGCTGGAGTCCTCAGAGTCCTAGGGGGACGCAGCCTCAGGGCCCCCCTAAGGAAGAGGGACACCAACCTGTGGCACCCCACTGTGGCTCCGTCAACCATCTCATGTCGGGAAGAGATGGCAGCCACATAGACCCTCAAGGTGGAATGAGAGCGACCATCATCCAGGAGGGACTGCAAAAACTCCAGAACGGTGGCCACGGAGCAACGCGCTGGGTCTACTGCCTTACCCCTACACCAGTCAGAGAATAACTTCCATCTGTTGGCATACTGTGCTCTGGTAGATGGTGCCCTGGCATTCAGAATAGTGCCCCTGACGGTCTCAGTGCAAACACTCAGCAGTGAGTCTGGCCCTGCAGCGGCCAGGCCCAGAGCTGGAGGCGACGGGGATCTGGGTGCCAAATCTGGCCCCCCAGCTGCGAAAGGAGGTCCTTCCTGCAGGGGAGGCGCCATGGAGAGCTGCAGCAGAGCCTGCGCAGCAGTGGAAACCAGAGTCTCCCTGGCCAGTAGGGGGCCACCAGAAGTAACCTGTGGCCCCGCAGAAACACCCTCTGAAGTGTGGGGAGAATCAGGGGCAGCGGTGGGAAGGCATACAGAGGACTCTGTGGCCAGTCGTGAGCTAAGGCGTCCTGTCCGAGGGGGCCGGTCACCTCCGTCCAGGAGAACCTGAGGGGGCAATGTGCGGATTCCTCTGATGCAAAGAGGTCCACCTCCGCCCTGCCAAAGAGACCCCACATCGTCTCCACCACCTCCGGATGAAGCCGCCACTCCCCCGGTGGGGGCTTCTGCCGCGATAGAAAATCTGCGACCTGGTTCCGTTGCCCCGGTATGAAGAACGCCCGCAAGCTGGCCAGGCGGGGATATGCCCAGGCCAACAAGTCCCGAGATACCCGGAGTAGCCGTGAAGACCGGGTCTCCCCTTGGTGGTTGATCTGGGCAACAGCTGACATGTTGTCGGATCGAACCAGCACATGCTTGCCTCTCAAATGAGGCAGAAAATGATTGAGTGCTAGCTGTACCGCCCTGAGCTCTAGCACATTGATGTGAGCGTGGTTCTGGGCCGGCCACTGCCCTTGGGCAGTCCTGCCCTGCCAAACCGCGCCCCATCCCGATAGGCAGGTGTCTGTCGTGACCAGCTCCCGACGAGATGGAATGGTACCCATGGGTACACCCACAGACATATACGACCTCTTCCTCCATGGGGACAGAGAGAAGAGGCACTGCCGAGACACTCTGACCATTCGGTGCCTGTGCCACTTGGGGTCCAAGTGGAGGCTGTTCAGCCACATCTGCATAGGGCGCAGAGACAGCAAGCCGAGGGGCACCACAGCTGAGGCAGCTGTCAGCTTGCCCAAGAGCTGCAGGCAAAGAATGAATGGTACCATCCTGCCATACCCGAAGCGGGGGAGGCAGAGGAGGATGTCGGTCACACGCTGAGGTGACAGATAGGCCCTCATAGCATCCGAGTCTAGGACCATCCCCAGGTATGCGACCCGTTGGGATGGGTCCAGGCGACTTTTCACAAAGTTCACCGTCAGGCCAAGCCGGGCCACGTGCAAGAGCAGCCGAGCCGTGTCCCGGGCCGCCTGAGACTGGGAAGGTGCACAGATCAGCCAGTCGTCCAAATAAGGCAGGACCTTCATGCCCTGCTTCTGCAGGGGTGCGAGAGCTGCCGCCACCACCCTGGTGAATACCCTCGGAGAGAGGGAGAGACCAAAGGGAAGTACCCTGAATTGAAAGTGCCGGCCGCGAAAGGCGAACCGGAGGAAGTGCTGATGGCGCGGTGCAATTGGGACGTGAAAGTATGCGTCCCTTAAGTCCACCGTGGTGAACCATTCTCCCCTTGCGACCACCCGCAGCGTGTCAGATGCGGTGAGCATGTTGAATGGCAGGACCTTCAGGAACCTGTTGAGTCCCCTCAGGTCGAGAATTGGGCGAAATCTGCCATCTTTCTTTTTCACGAGAAAGTATCTCAAGTAGAATCCTCTGGGGTGCAGCAGAGGATCCACTGGCTCGATTGCCCCTTTGGCCAGGAGGGTGGACAACTCCTGGTCCAGAGCTAAGGCCTCTGCCGGGTCGTTGACGACAGTCATTTTGACCCGGCTGAAGGCTAGGGGCCGGCGTCGGAACTGTAACTCGTACCCTTGGGTCAAGGTGGAAACCACCCAAGGGTCTGAAGTACAGGCAGCCCAGTAACTGAGCTGCTGATGGGAAAAACTCCCGACGACCGGCCCCGAGGGCCTAGCGCCGGGGGGGCGTCGGTTGGGTTGTGGGGCACGGGGCTGCCAGGAAGGTAGGCGTTGGGGGGCCCAAAAGCCATCCGCTGGCTGTTGCGCAGCCCGCTGAGACCTACGTAGGCCACCGGAATAATCAGGTGGCTGAAATGGGGGACTGCCGAGGGGCCCCCAGGCCTGCTAGGAGCGGACACACTCCTATTTAGGCCTGACAGTTGCTGCCTGGTCTGCCTAGCTTGGGCAGCCCCCTCCAGTGCTTCCAGGGCAGCTGACCCAAAGAGCTCCCCTGGTTCCACCGGCACCGCACGAAGGACCCTCCTACATGTCTCCGTCAAGGGCGACTGCGCAAGCCACACCTGGCGGCGAATCTGCATGAGGGTGGACATAGTGCGCCCTAACTCCCTCGACATGAGGGAAAAAGCCTGCAATGAGGCGTCACTCAGACTCTGCAGCGACGGCTCGGCCTGGGCCTGCTGCAGAGAGGTCGAAAGACCCAGCAGCAGGTGGGAAAGGGAGTTCCCAATACGACCCATGCGCGCCGCTGCGTCGTAGGCCTTTGACAGGAGGTCGTCTGTGACCCTGCACTGTGGCCGAAGGCACCTGGCATTTGGCCTCAGAGCCTCATCAGGAGCCAGAATTAGGGAGGCGATGGCAGGCTCGACTGCTGGCATGCGACCCAGCCCAACCTGTGCCGCATTCTGCATGGCAGCCAAGGTCCGGGCGTCCGACGTCGAGTGGGATAGGGCCCTATTGTCCCTCCAGCAAGCATGGAGCTCCTTCAGATACTCCTCTGAAGGAGGGACGGAGAATGTGGCCGGGACAGGGTTGCCTGAAGAAGGCGCTGGCCTGGGCTGACTCCGTCTGCGCCGCGTCAAGCTGCAGGCGAGCCAGAGCGGTCCGCAGGACGGCCGCCATGGAGGTGTCTGCTGCCCCCTGCAGGGAGCCTTGTTTCGTCGTCAATTTCCCTGGTGGAGGTCACTGAGGTAGTCAAACATCTCCGCAGTGGCAAAGCCCCAGGGATTGATGAGATGAGATGAGTTTAACAAGCATATTACCGGTATAGGTCCGTGTTTACAGGAAGACAACACAGGTCGATTGCCGATTGCACCGGAGTTCAGAGGGGTGTTCCACGAACGGAGGTTTAACAAACGCTGAGTTAACGCTGAACTCTAGGTTGATTTACCCTGTGCCGACTAACCCAGTGTTTAACAGCAGCGGTTATGCAATTAGTTCAATCCACTCGGGGTTGGTTAACACAGGGTTGTGCGCGTTCACGCCAAACCTAAAAAGACGTGATGTATGGATCAGGGAAACCCTGATCGAAATGGCGAAACGGGCCGCTTATTTCAATGAAATGGAACTCTATGACGCGGAGAAGGACATTATCACAAGAAAAGGGAACGCTAAAGACTCTGCAACCCGGAGAACCAAAGCCTGGCAGCGGATCGCTGACCGTGTAAATGCGTTAGTAACACGTCAAAAGCATGATCCTTAAGGGGGTCCTATTATGCTTTTCCGTTTGTTCCTTCTCCTATTGCGCTTTACATATGTTTTGGGTTATATAAATGGTTGGCAAAGTTACAATACCATAAAATTCCCAGAAGGGGGAGTAAATGACCGAGCTGCCTAGAAACGGCTCGTTGGGATTCTCTCCGCGGCTTTCTTTTACTTCCGGTACATGGTGACGTAAGCATGTACTTTTGCTAGGAGTCAATGGGAGAGCGTCGTCAACTTTTGCTGCGTTCCTGGACACGCTGGGGTCGGGGGGAATGGATCAGATTGCAAAAAGAGAGTTTGAGTAGAGAAGTAGATGGACAGAATACTATTTATATATTATGCATAAATTATATATATATATATATATATATATTTGGTAAGGTAGCACCGAAGCCATAGTAGACAGAGAGACAGATTTCCTGAATTGACGTCAGCACCAAGATTATAAATGCCTCAAAATTCTAAGCAACAGGGTGTTTCACATAGGGGTTGTAATACACATAAAAGTAGGAGAAAAAATAATGCGCTAGAAAACCCTTTATTGTTGTAAATCAATTCTATGAGGTCAAACAAATTAAATAATAAACAGTAAAAAAATGGCATAATAAGAACCCTTTAATATTTGAGCCATGAATATATAAATATCCCAGTTAAATACCACATAACCCCTTTCTTCTAAAAAAATATGTACTCCGATGGCTTCCGAGCGGTCAGCGGATCAAGTTTAAAAATGAAGTAGCTACAAAAAACATACAAACTGGTAAGCTTTTCCGACCATCTATTGGTATAAATTTAAATAAGCCATTTTTTTAAGCCAATCGTGAAAAGGCTGACAGTCGGCAGACTGGATCTGGCCCTCAAATTGTCTTGACCCCGGTGGAGGAGCTGTTAATAAACATAAATTCAGGGCGCCCTGGCATGGAGGGGGTACCTGGGGGTACCTACCTCCTGAGAGAGTCAGGGGACATACCCCACTGGTTGAATGTAGGTTTTTGTGTTTTCTTGTATTTTAGATTTTTTTTGCCTTCGAAGTAACGCATGCAAACCATGTGCTTGCCACAGCGCATAGCCTACTTTTCCGAATGTTTCTTTTTTTGGTGACTGGGTAGAAAACCTAAAAGTGACAATTCATCAACTTCACAGATCAAGATGGATTAGTGCTTGTAATGAAGCCGCCGGCTACGATCGAACATTCTCCAGTGGATGCAAGTCCGTAAGGACTATTTTATACTTTGTGTTGTTTGTGCCTCTCGGCATAGTACTCAGACAATATTGCTCTTTGTATGATAGGAGGCCGATACAAATCTTGGATGGGTCACCTGAAAGGACTGAGATGTGCTCAGCATCTCCAACATTATAGCCTAGATAACTTCCATTTGCAAAAAACGGAGGGCTACGCAAATACTCTGGAGTGAACTGAGGCCAGGGCCCCGTTTCCCGAAAGCGTTGTTAGCCTAAGTGGATCGTGAAGTGCGTCGAAAGGGCATCGTAGAGTTTTCACCGCGTTTCCCGAAAGCATCGTTGGGAACGAACGTCTTGAAAACGCTCGTAGCTAACGAGTACTCCAGGGGTGCTCGTAGGTACTCGTAGGACACTAAGAGCATCGTCAGCTATAGCCTCAGTGGCGTCACCATCAGACATTCCGTCTATTGGATGCGTTTTATTAAAACGCATTGCGCCTTTATGTTCTGAGTTTGGTAATTAATAAAGATTATTAATTAATTAATTAATAAAGATGTTAAAATGGCCAAAATAAAACGGGACAGTCCAGAAAATGTTTGCGCAGGCAGGGCACTCAAAATGTGTGAGAGAAAGTGGGGGGATTTGTGCAGTCTGACATAGGCTACTCATAAAACGTAGCATAAAATAATGTAAAAACTAAAATAAAATTAAAAAAAATTAAAAAAATTAAAAATAAAGAAATAAAATAAATTATAAAAAACAAGCAAAGGAGCAGGCAAAAGGCTGGGATATGGTGGGGATTGGTCACGTTGACGGGAATGTTAAGTGACATGTGGGAGGGTGGAGGGGGTTAAAAAAAAGTCTCAATCACTCTTCGACGCGCATGAAAACCAACCGCGTAGTTATGAGGGAGGCCGTCCTCACACCGATCTTCCTCGTCGTCATCGTCCTCAGCGTCCTCCGGTTCAAGCAATGCCACCCCAGCCTTACCTGCAATGTTGTGCAACATAGCCGTCACACATATCACGGCGCATGACTTGGCCGGCGAAAACTGGAGCCCTCCGCCTGACTTGTGAAGGCATCTAAAGCGCAACTTTCACCTCCCGATCGTGCGCTCAACGATGCACCGGGCCAGACGGTGGGCTTCGTTGTATTCCTCATCATGGACGTCTCCCGGGTTATTCACAGGTGTGAAGAGGAATTATTTAAGGGGGGAAAATGCCGTGAAACGCACAGTGCATTCAGGATTAGGACTGATATATGTCGGTTTAAGCCTAATCAATTGTGTTTTAATGTCTTTAGCATTCATATAATTGCAGTCTATTTTTTTCGTAGGCTACTCTGCTGTTGTCCTTGATGGGGATATATTTTAACCCTTTTCAACACAATTTTCCTGCGACATTCCTGCGTCTCCCCCTCCTACGGAGCCCATTTCAGCACCGTGTCAGTAGACAGTTACAATCCTACGACTTCGTGAGTGCAGCGAATGCGCGTTCACGTTAAGAGGAGTTTCGGGAAACGCGACAAAGAAATTATCGATGGATCGCAAGATCCATCGGGAGAATGATCGTACGAGCGAAGATCCATCGTTATCGGGAAACGGGGCCCTGCGTACTCAAATTTTGGCTAGTAAGTACGGACAGTACGGGTATTGGAACACGGCACAGCTAGACTCGCAACTGAGAGTTTACTTCCTGGAGTCACGCGATTGGCCGATTGGAACCGCGCGTCTTAAAGGGAACGCGTCCTGAATAGAAAGGCATAGGAAATGCATCTATATTTTAACTGTAACATTGAACTTCTAATCGTAACAAAACAATATCATAACTGCCGTCATTAAACAGTCCGAATGCTTTTTTTCCACTGTCCATTGCATTCAACTTCAATAATAATATTTGAAAGGTACACACAGAAAAAACTTTGCAACAGCTGCAAACAGCATATGAATTAACTTTAGCTTTTTACCTCTTTTTTTTAACATGAACCTCATTGAATGCATTTATTAACCCTTCAACTTATTTAAACATGAACCTCATTGAATCCATTTATCAACCCTTTAACTTATTTCTCGAAATATGTAAATTAGTTTAACTATGTTCTAACATAGTGCACATATTGCCTGTAGCTAACACACTGCCATGGCAATTGAAGGCCCACTATGAAGGATCGGCCATTTCTTCGCTGTTTTCTCGGTTCACGCTCACACTTTTCTCTACACAGCTCCCCCTACAGCTTTGTAGTAGATATTTTACAACACTGTGGTATTGACTCATTGACGACCCGTCATCATCCACTTACTAGCCATGTGCATTTGTTTTCAAAGAAGCCGGCGAATGTGTGGAGCCATGTCCGAGCAGTGAAGGCTTCTATAAGACTACAGGTGAAGCAGTGCTTCAGCAAATAAAGTTTAAAAAAAATAATAATAAAAGATCTTACAATAATCCCATTTTCAGTGCTTTGAAACAGAAATACAGTCACTAAAATTAGCTGTTTTCCTGAAATCAATTCTGTGAGTGACAACAGCGCCACCCGCGTTTGAACAGATAATTACAGTGAATCAGACTTTCCTTTTGCTTCACCACCATTCCCATTGACTTCAATGTAAATCGAGCGACACCCAGGCGGCTCGTGGTATTTTTCAGTTTCAATTGATCAATTGATCTTATGGCAGATAAGTCCCTCCTGTGAAGCAGTGACCGACAGGGTAGAATTTTGCACTTCCGTCACTTGAATATGATTGAGACAACACTCTGGCCAGTCACCGCCTTCATTGGGCAGCTATCGTGAACTGACTTCGACAGTGACGAATCGCGACTGACGAACACATACGTAATTTGTTGAACATTCATTTAATAAGATAAAGATACACCTTTTTTTTCTGTGTAGCTGAGGATTTTGTTAGTTAGTTAGTGTTGTTTAGGGTTAGGGTTTTTTGCTAGTAGTCGCTAGCAAGATGGATCGGACTAACGGTAACGTTGGGGGGATGAACATCGTTGACTGCATCTTACAGGATTCTTTTCGGTCATTTTCATAATGAGGACAAATTACAAGTGAAAGCAGAGGGCAGACCAAAACCTCCTGTGAAAATAACACAGCTCGTTGGTGCGGTCCATGTATGACAAGTTCAACTGGCTAACGGGAAGTTTACTGAAGAACCGCCTTTACTGTTGGCCCTGTGTCATGTTTAAGACAGCTGTTGTGGGTGATGGCTGTTCAACGTTTGCCAGAGACGGATTTTATGATTTGAGAAATCTTAGTTGATCGATTAAAATTTACGAGAAATCAAAGGATCATATCTGGGCTGCTGGCCAGTTAAGTCTCTTAGGCAGAGTGAGAATCGATGCTCAAATCAATGAAGTTGTTCGAATCCAGCTAACACAGCACAATGAGAATGTGAGGAAGAACCGGGAAGTTCTGCGAAGGTTGATTGATACAACCACGCTTTGGGTCGCCAGGAGCTTGCTTTTAGAGGGCATGATGAAAGTGCAGATTCTGCCATAAAGGCAACTACAGAGAGTTTGCTGATGTGTTCGCCCGTTATGACGAGGTCTTGTCTTCCCATTTAGAGTCATCTACTGTTTTTTCGGGAATGTCAAAGACGAATCAGAACGATCTGATTGAATCTGTTTCAGCTGTCATTCAAGAGGAGATTAAACGCGAAATAGTCACAGCACTGTTTTTCTCGTGTTGGGTTGATGAGACTACCGATATTTCATGCAGTGCGCAGCTGTCCATTATCGTGAGATATGTTGATGTTGCTGGGGTGATCCAGGAACGTTTTCTCGGATTCTTTGACGTGTCAGATGGCAGAGAGTCTATTTTTAATTTTTTAGACAGTGAAATGGCAGTTCATGATTACAGAAACAAACTTGTTGGTCAAACGTATGATGGAGCAGCGGTCATGGCATCATCTCTTAATGGCTTACAGGCCAAAGTGAAAGCTGTTGCTCCATACGTGCAGTTTGTTCACTGTTATGCTCATCGGCTCAATCTTATGCTCAAGGTGCACGGTGTCAAGGTGCACAGCGTATCCAAGAGGCAAGACTTTTCTATGGTAATTTGACTAGCTTCTCAACATTTTTCACCAAGTCAACTAAGAGAAAGATGTTTTTGGAGGAGAGTGATTGTCCCCGCCTTCCTAGAAATGCCCCTACCTGGAGGAACTTTACGTCAAGAATTATTGGCACTGTTGCAAACAATTATGATAAATTACTTTACGTTTTTGACAGGATGGTTCAGAGTGGTGATGATGATGACACAATAAATAGAGCAGATGGATTCCTGAAAGATTTGGAGGATTTTGAATTTGTTTTCATGTTGCTGACATACAATCAGGTCTGGCAGAAACAGATGTTGTTTTCAGCATTTTACAACATAGAACTGCAGATGTGGTTTTCTGCAAAGCACAGGTTAACACTCTTCTGTCCTTTATCACAGAGAAGACTTCAGAGGTGTCATTTTGTGCCATCTATGAAAAGGCTGTTGATATGACCTATGATCCAGCACAGAATCCAAGGAAAAGACACCGTGGTCCAGACCCAAAAGAGCGTTACAAAGGAGTGTACATGGCTGTGTTGAACAAACTCATCGATCAAATCACAACACGCTTTGCAAACATTGAGAACCAGGGCTTTCTTCAACTGCTTCATTCAGCTTAATTTCAAGAAATGTCAGATACCTTTCCAACTGTTGAAGGGATATGGCCAGTTGTTTGAATCAGACAGATTAAAGGCAGAGTTGCAAGTTCTATATTCAGACAGGGATTTTCACACTGGAAAGGATAAACTTTGTGACTTCATTGCATTTTTCAAGCAGGGTGGATTTGACAAAGTTATGACAGAGGTTTATAGGCTAATGTGCTTAATTGCTACATTAGGAGTGACATCTGCTGGTGTGGAGAGAAGTTTTTCATGTCTAAAACGTCTTAAAACTTACACACGCAATACCTTAGGACAGGAGCATCTGCGAAACTTGGCATTTGTTGCAATTGAAAGGAGAACAGTTAAATCCTTAGAAGGAACTCCCAGCGGGGGAGGGGAGGGGAGAATTTAACTACAAGGTGAGAGATAGGTTAGGCATGTTTTCTTGTGGCCGAGCAAGGTGGTTACTTCACTTATGCTTTTAAATGTTAAGGTAAAAAAAAAGGGACGATTTAACAATACAGCTCTGTGACCAGCAACAATGTATTCATTGAAGTAAACAATACAGTACCTCGTAAATAACCTCTGTGTATCATCTTTACAATAACTTATGTATTTTCATATTTTGTAGTGATTTAACCCTAATTGTCTGGAGGGAAGAACAGGAGAGAGAGGACATCAGAATGCAGTACAGCAGGAAATGGAGGTTAACAGTTTAGGGAAAGAAAAGGTAGGCTTAATGTCTTTCCTTTTCAGTTATCTTACCCAGGGGTGGGGGGTAAGGTGTGCACTCGTTTCGGTGCGTCGGTCGACAGGGTTTGCTTCACCAAAAATTTTGACCACCAGCCGCCACTGTGTCCGAGGTAGGTGTTCATAAAGAGTAGACAAGGTTATACACTTTGAAATTGTGTATTTGTGTTGTCTTACAATAAACATAAACCCATCCTTTTTTATAGTTGAGATTAGAATTGTTTTATCTTTGGTTGTTGAACAGAACGATCAGTGTAAGAGTGTTGGCCAACATAATACATAACGATAGCATGAACAATTTGCGCAGCAATCGTACATTTATGTATCTGCTTAAGTACGTCACTTGTGTACGGAATTGCAGGGAGATGGATTCAGACATTGAGAGGGTATGTCGTCGCCAGTCCCCGTAGGAGAGTTGTCATAGCCAGATGCTGTGTCTGGAAGATTAGGGACACATTTATGTTTACCTGTAAATGTTTGCAAATAATCATTTTGAATAAATATTGTATATGGTTTTTAAATGTTTCCATTTTTTTATATAACATGTTTGCACCACCTTTGGATGTTTTCCACCACGTGGAACTACGGACCAGCTCTTCACTCTCGCAAGGATCCTGGAGGGGACCTGGGAGTATGCCCATCCGGTCTACATGTGTTTTGTGGATCTGGAGAAGGCGTATGACCGGGTCCCCCGGGAGAAACTGTGGGAGGTGCTGCGGGAGTATGGGGTAAGGGGGTCTCCCCAGGGCCATCCAATCTCTGTACTCCCAAAGCGAGAGCTGTGTTTGCGTCCTCGGCAGCCAGTCAGTTTCGTTCTCAGTGGGTGTTGGTCTCCGCCAGGGCTGCGCCTTGTCACCAATCCTGTTTGTGATATACATGGACAGGATATCGAGGCGTAGTCGTGGAGGGGAGGGGTTGCAGTTCGGTGGTCTGAGGATCTCGTCACTGCTTTTTGCAGATGATGTGGTCCTCATTGAATCATCGGCCTGTGACCTTCAGCACTCACTGGATCGGCTGGCGGCCGAGTGTGAAGCGGCTGGGATGAGGATCAGCACCGCTAAATCTGAGGCCATGACTCTTAGCAGGAAACCGGTGGAATGCTTACTCCGGGTAGGAAATGAGTCCTTAGCCCAAATGAAGGAGTTCAAGTACCTCGGGGTCTTGTTCGCGAGTGAAGGTACGATGGAGCGTGAGATTGGCCAGAGAATCGGAGCAGCGGGGGCGGTATTGTGTTCGCTTTACCGCACCGTTGTTACGAAAAGAGAGCTGAGCAAGGCAAAGCTCTCGATCTACCGGTCGATCTTCGTTCCTATCCTCACCTATGGTCATGAGGGTTGGGTGATGACCGAAAGGACGGGATCGCGGGTACAAGCGGCCGAAATGAGTTTTCTCAGAAGGATGGCTGGCGTCTCCCGTAGGGATAGGGTGAGAAGCTCAGCCATCCGTGAGGAACTCGGATTACAGCCGCTGCTCCTTTACTTAGAAAGGAGTCAGCTGAGGTGGTTCGGGCATCTGGTAAGGATGCCCTCTTGGCACCTCTCTCGGGAGGTGTTTCAGGCACGTCCAGTGGGGAGGAGACCACGGGGAAGACCCAGGACTAGGTGGAGAGATTATATCTCAACACTGGCCTGGGAACGCCTCGGGATCCCCCCGTCAGAGCTGTTCAATATGGCCCGGGAAAGGGAAGTCTGGGGCCCACTGCTTGAGCTGCTCCCCCCGCGACCCGACCCCGGATAAGCGGATGACGATGAGATGATGAGATGAGCACCTCCTTTCTTTATTTGTTAAATAATGCACACTCTTTGGTTAGAGTAATATTTATTTTGGATATTGAAAAAAATGCAAGTGACAGTTTTTCATGGTTTGTTTTCCCTTACACACAATTACTTATTATAGCAACAACAAGGTAATGATAAGCGGCTAACCATGTGCTAATTAGCTAACCAGAGCAGTTAACTCACCAGGATAATCTGCCTATTTACTCGGAAAGCACCCGTCCAGAGCTCTCCACAGAAGATTTCTCCCAAACCACTAGTAGTTTCCTCTCTCTCACAAGTGGGTCTAATGATTTTTTTTTTTGAAGGTATCTTATGTATATAATTTGGGTATCTTATCTATAGCATATTTATTTTTATATTCTGTGCTGTGTCATCGGCTGTCTGCGTGCATGCGCCCGCGATGTTAGGGCTAGGTGCCTTGCTCAGGGACACCTGACAATCAGCTAGGAGGAGCCGGGGATTGCCCAGCACAGAACCCGCCTTCCTCCCCAGCGTCTCCAGTTCCCTCTCCTTCACACGGCCTCCCAAGCAGACTGCAGAGTAGAAGAGAACGTTGGCCACCACAGAGTGACAGAACCTCAGCAGCAACTGGTTGCAGACGACCTCAGCCTCAGCCTCAACAGCGTTCACTGACTGTTAGTGGTGAAGAGGGAAGAGGCTTATTGAGCGAACGTATGATAATACGATTCAATATCAGTGAATCCCCGGTCACATACATATCGGGGAACATAGGACCCTTTTTGGCAAAAGCGGGGAACATAGGACCCTTTTTTTAAAAAAGGGTCCTATGTTCCCCAGTCTCATACAAAGAGGGGAACATAGGACCCGGGGAACTAGACACGCTCCGCTGTAAAACTGTTCACGAGTTGACAACTTGTCTGCCTGTTGGCAGCATGCACTTTGTGTGTGTGCGCTGGAGCCAAAGTTAAACAGCATCTGTGTATGTCGATCAAACTTTGACATGGCACAAATTATTTATTATTGGGTTAAAAAGAGCTACTTCGCTAATTCGCATTTTAACATCAAATATAACTTTAAAATATAGAAATGTAAAACAAGGTAATGATTATCTCTGGTTATTTAAGTTTTATCAAATGCTACAAATATAGCACATTTGAAAGGGAACAACCTCATCTGATACTTGTTATTCCCCTGCTCAGAATGTGTTAAACGGTGTGTTTACACTACACTATTACTTTAACAAAAGAATATTCCAGGGCACAATCCCTCGAGCCCTTTTCATTGGTCTTTACATACAATGGTTTGTGATTTATTTTGTTTCCAGACCTCAAGGTCATAACACTACCTGTGAAATAATATACAGATGTCTCATGTGTGTGTAGTGCAGCCAATATTGTGTTTATCATCAATAAATGCAGTACAGAAATAAATTGACCCCACTAGTTGATAACGCCCGGCAAGAACCCTACCCCTTTCTTCAGAGGGTAGGGAGAGCGCCGGATCTACTTCCTGAGGCAGAGGTCTTATGAGGTAGAGGGACAGCGCTAGAGATGAATGACATTTGGCAACTTTGAAATATTGTCAACATTGTATCATAACTTACAAATAATTAGTGAAACAGCACAGCCCATGTTCTGGTAGCTGTACTTGTTTTAAAGTTTGGATGCATAAAAGGCAGTTTTTTTGCGTAGTTCCTCCAGTGGTATGATTAATTAAACAAACTTGACTAACCTGATGAAAGAAATCATACAAATCTTTTTTTTTTATCCACTTTTTATTGAGAAAGACGCATAAGAAAACATTTGATTATATATAACATTTATTTTGTCTTTTACAAAATCCTATAATTATAAAATATGTACATAAAAATCTGGTGTTCACATTTCAAATTAATTATTAATTGTGATTAACATTATAAGCAGTGTTTAATAACTAGTAATATTATTGTTTAGAAGCAGAATACTTTGCATTAAATATTATTAAACATTTATTGGCCCTTGACAGTCCCAGACCTGAGAAACTGTTAAATGTATTTATGTCAATATTACTTTATTGGAATAATACCATTTATTTTACTCTCTCTCTCAAACACACACACACACACACACACACACATGCGCACACACACACACACACACACACACACACACACACACACACACACACACACACACACACACACACACATACACATACACATACACACACACACACACACACACACACACACACACACACACACACACACACACACACACACACACACACACACACATTAATCGACATTTCTGTAAATGTGCCAGCGTTAGCCAGCAGGAAAATTTTCAACTGTCGTCCTTTGGCAAGATGTTAAACTAGGCACAGGATAGCTAAAAATTGAAACATATTAAGAATACAGACAGCAACAGACAACAACAGTATAACATGATGCCAATAGGCTCCAATAAAACACATAACCATACAAGCATTCATACAAACTACCATGAGACAGCTACAAGAATTCATAGCAACAGACAAACATGCACTCTTAAATTCTGTCAAAGGTATAAAGCCAAAAAAAGTGTAAAATCACTGCACACTGGTAAGCTAATGTATTTATGTAGGTTCAGTCTACTGTTTATTTTCTTAAAGTTCATAAAACGGCCGACAATGGATGGATGTATGGTTGGAGGTGCAATTTCTAATCTCCACTGGCAATTGGTTTCATAGTTTAGAGGCTCTGACAGAGAAACATAATTGGCCAAAGGAGCTGGAACTAATTGGAACTACACAGTCCCCTCTTAGAGCAGACCTTGTTTTTTTCTGCTGTATAAAAATGTAGAGGGGTGGTGGAGCCTTGCCATTGATAATCTTACAAATCAGTTTGTTTTAAAATATTTCCCCAGCTGAACAAGTTATATTTGTCAATGATGTAACGGTGTTGGTAAAGCTTGGGTTTTCTGTCAAAAACTTTAAGCGCTTGTTTGTGAAGTGATAAAATAGGCATTCATGTTGTACTATTCACCTGAGCCCAGGTCATGTTAAGTGGGGAATGATCAGAACATTCAGACAGAGCTTCATTATTTGCATGACCTTTCTCACTTGGTTTTTGAAGGATAGAGCCGTGTCAAGGATAATACCTAGATATTAAAAATGTGTAACTGTTTGAACAACCTTTGGTTCGAAGTGAGAAACAGTGTTAGTCTTGTTTAAAAACATACAGACTGTCTTCTTTACATTGAGATGCAACTGTCAGTCAGCAAGCCATTTATGTACAAATACCATTGTATCACTGAGTTTGGCAGCAGCTTGGGCTTTGTTTTTTGTTTTTTATGAACATAAATAACTATCATCAGACTACATCTGAAATTCACATCGAGTGCATACTAATGGCAGGTCATTTATGTTAAGTCTGAACAGAATAGGGCCCAGGATAGATTCCTGGGGTACGCCCAGTTTATTCCTCAGGGGGGGAATGAACTGTTCATTCATATCAGTTGTGTCCCCTGATTTATAGACTGCCACAACAGTGGCTGACTTCCAGTCCTTTGGGAATTTTCCCTCCTTAATATAGGTGTTAATAATTTGAGTTACTGGCCCTGTGAAAGAGGCAGCATGTTTCCTTAAAAACATAGAATCCCGTCGAAATATGTATTTTGATTTGGAAGTTAATAAAAGTAATTATAGACTTAACTTTGGATTCAGAAATCTCTGTCAGAGCGAAGACTGGCTGTGTAATATCAATTGGTGATGAGTATAGTGGACCACTTTGAGGGCTATGTACAGAATTGAAAAAATGGCTATTAAAAACAGTCGCTATTTCTGCTGGTCCTTTATACAGGGTTTTTATTGTCTTTGATCTCCAGCTGCTTTGTTACTTTAATAGGCGCGTTCCGAATGAGGGAATTCTTGGAAAGCGGCTCAGTGTTTTGGCTACGCCCACTCACTTAGTTCCCCTCTGCGTCCTTTCCCATACAGGAACCTCAAAACAGAACGCAGCAAGGAGGTAACAGAGAAAGTGTTGTGGTTTAAAGAAATTTACATCAGCGAAATGCAACACAACGTCTTAGACAAGGGCAAATGGTAAGCCTGTTTTTCTGTAATGTTAAAGTGTGTTTTTCTGATAGAAAATTGAAAAACTTCACCACATGCATACTTCACTCCATTAAATGGTAAATGTACTGGATTTATATAACACTTTTCTAACCAGTGGCCACTCAAAGTGCTTTACCACATGGCCTCACATTCACCCATTCATGCACACACCGACAGCGGAGTCAAACACGCGGGCCCGTCAGGAGCAGTTAGGGTGAGGTGTCTTGCTCAGGGACCTCGACAGCCAGGGATCGAGCTAGCAACTTTCTGGTTACCAGCCTTCCGCTCTAACTCCTGAGCCACATGCCACCCCCACCACATGCCGCCCAATACATACTCAATGTTATATCTAATGTTGGTGTCCCGCCTCAACCGTAGCCAATCAGCATCGACTAGTTAGGAGTGGCTCGGAAAGCTCCCACCCCGAGGCAGGTACTACCTGGGCTGCTAACTGAGCCACTAAACGGTGAAGTTGGGCGGATCTTCTCTCCCAAGCCACACCCATAGCGGCTCACTAGAGGGAAAGTCCCTCAGTCCGAACGTGCTTATTATGTCCTTTCCCTGTTAGTTTATGCAGAAGGTCCCAGATTTATTTATGATTATGACACACACACACACACACACACCGCACACACACACACACACACACACACACACACACACACACACACACACACACACACACACACACACACACACACACAGACAGACACATGCAAACACACATAATCTGACACAGTTTTCAGATACAGTTCATGAAGCATAGTGAAATGAGAAGCCCAGTGCTGCCTGAATGACACATATAACACACACTGAATAGCACATTCTTTTTGAGGGCTTTAATGTATGATCTGAATGACACATTTTTGATTATGGCTTTTTAAATGAGATCCGGGGCTATTCATAAAACATTAAGGGAGTTAGCTTCGGACTTACATGCCTATGGGCATCGCTGTTGGTGGTGGTGGTCATGGTAAACAAAGTCTGCCTTTCCCTTTCAGTGGTGTAACCTATTCACCACGTGATGAATACAACAACTGATTAATTTTGTTAAAGGTGTATCCGGCTTGACCTGCCTCTTTGTGTGTTTGTGGGGGGGGTAATTAATAGATTATTATTTGTTAATTAATTAAGGGCGCCACCAGAGGGCCCCCCCAAAACATTTGCCGCCCTAGGCGATCGCCTAGTTCGCCTATGCCGAGCGCCGGCCCTCTGTGTTTGTGTGTGTGTGTGCGTGTGTGTCAATGTGTTAGTGAGCGAGATAGTGTGTGTGTGTGTGTGTGTGTGTGTTGTGTGTTGGTGAGTGAGTTAGAATGTGTGTGATTGTGATTGTGTTTGTGCGCGCGTGTGTGATGATGTATGTGGGTCATCATATCCCATTATCTGACCTGGAGTCCTGGCAGATGACCACCAGCCTGTACACGTTCAGGGCGAGCACCAACAGGTTCTTAATGGCAAAGAAGACCAGCATCTGGTTGAAGACTTTGAAATGTATGAGGACAATGAGCCTGACCGCTAGAAAAGGCCCGTCGTGGATGAACAGGGCCTGAGTAATAGTCCACAGGTCTGTGCTGTGTCTGGTCAGTAGCGAGGAGCTTCGGTCACCCTCGTCTTCTGGCTTGTTGTTGACCACTATGGGGAAACCACACACAGAAGGGAGGGTCGGGATCAGTCTTTGATTAGTCCCCCGACGAGGATGGCTGATTGCAAGGCTAACAATGCAGCATACTTCAACGGACACAGCTCTCAACAAAAATATCCTGATCCTGCCAAATATAACAACCTTTCTAACATCCTATTATATATATTTTCCTAACTCTTTTTGTCTTTTTTCTAATGACAGCTTCAACCTCAGTGATAAACAGTGAATGGAGAGATGGTTGAACCGTTACTGTTGGGGTCCCCGGCAGGGTCACTGTCACAACAGTGACCCTGCCAAAGAGTCTCAGGGCGTATTCACACCAGACATTTCGTCTCCTCTTTGCTCCATGTTGAGCCACGACTCATTTTTAACGGATCTGATAACGTGATGCCGGTCTGATAACGTGACGTTGATCTTTGAAATTACCGCCCTAATCAAACAATATAAATAAAAAAACAAGCAGCAATGGGAGACTGTTGCGTCCGAAAAAGGCATATTATTTTTAGAACTGGGTCGGGTCGAGCACGGCGCTTTTACATCTCAAGCGAACCGCACCAGGGTTTGTTTGGAAGCAAACCAAGACCACCTCTCCGGCTAGGTCTTGGACCGGCTGTTTGGTCCGCACCAGTGTTCGAAGGTTTGTATTCACACCAGCCCAGAAGGTCCGCACAAGCGATTTTTTTGGTTTGGTTCGAACCAAACAAGGCAGTTGTGAATACGCCCATCGTTTACAAAAACAAACTCACTTAATAATACAAGCTTCTAAACTACTCAAAGCCCCCCTTACATATATGTCCCTTTACCAAGAAAAGTAAACAAGCTTAGCTAGGTTCAGGGAGTACAAACATGAATACAAATGGATAATTCAGTAAATATAAAGGCACTTAATATCAACTAAACAGTTTGACATTGCCAAGTAAAAACTGATCGTCCCAGAATGGGAGAGGCTATTTACCCAAACATCATCATTGCTTCGGTAGAGTTAATGGTGCAGGTGAAGCACATGTTTAAAATTAAATATGACACAACAAAGAAAAGTGAATGCAGACTTTACGGTCATCCTTCCTGCTTTGTGTTGACCCCAGTTGCTAGAGGAAGCAACACACAGAAGGGCTGGGTCCAGTCTTTATTTAATTCCCCAGATCGGATTGATGAGGTTGTCCCAAGATGTGCACACGTTTATATTCTTTGTTTATTGTTTATGTGCTTAATTGTATACATATGCTCCTTGTACACCAATAACTCTAGCAATTATGATGTTTTGGTGATTAGCCTCTCCCGATCTGGGTCAATTTAAACAATCAGTTTAGAACTTGGCTGAAGTACAAAGTAGCAACCCCCCCCCCCCCACACACACACACACACACATACACACACACACACACACACAGACACACACACACACACACACACACACACACACACACACACACACACACACACACACACACACACACACACACACACACACACACACACACACACACACACACACACACACACACACAAATACACACACACACTGACCGGATAGATGTAGTGGGAATTGCAACATGCTCCAGGTCCAGACCGCCAGGGTCATGTAGATCAACTGAAAGCTGTCTTTGGATCTGGAGTAGAGGGGCAAAAAGGTGAAAAGATTCAGAATTATAGTGTCTGTGTGGTCAGACATGTGACTCAGAGTTATAAGGAATTGGGTGATTGGGACATCTTTGTTTGTGTGCGAGTGTGTGTGTGTGTGTGTGTGTGTGTGTGTGTGTGTGCGTGTGTGTGTGTGTGTGTGTGTGTGTGTGTGTGTGTGTGTGTGTGTGTGTGTGTGTGTGTGTGTGTGTGTGTGTGTGTGTCTGTGTGTGCGTCACATGTGTGCGTGGGAGGGATATGAGTGCTTACCCAAGTGATGGTGTCTCACTGGTGAATTCTAGGATGTCTGCCGCAGTTCCAACGAATATGAGGAGAAGCTGAGACAGCTCGTCCCTGGTGACTCCGCCCCCTATGGGGAGGAACCACTTGCCCACGATCAGCAGGATGAGCTGGGTCATGTGGAGACCCAGGATCCACTCTTTGGAGCATACTGCCGAGATAAACTTGTCCAGACGCACATTGAAGGAATCCTTGAAGGATTTAGTTAGAAATGTGAAACTTAAATCAAATAATACAAAACAGACGTCACATTTTTGTAATTTTGAAGATTGGATAGTTGGATCGAATTTGGGTCAATCTTATCAAAGAAAACCACTTCAAATATCAAATTTATTAATATCATTAATCGTAGAAACTTGGTTATTTTTTTAAATATATCTATTTTGTTCAAAGTTCTCTGCTTTTTTGTCAGTGATCTGATTTTTGCCCTAGCTGTCGTCTTTGTGCCGACTTTTTGTCTGCATTTATGACACAAACCTCTTCCGTGACTTACATTATTACTTGCCTTTTTTTAGGAGAGTATCCCCATTTGCTAATGATCTTTTGAGTGTCATCTCAGTGCCCTGGATCTTTTTCAATGAAGCAAATCCAGCGGCATTGTTTCTCAATGAAGCAAATCCAGCGGCACTAGGCCATCAATAACCACTAGCTATGTTTGCTATGTTTGCTAGCTTTTGCTCTCTCAAATTCTTATTTGTTTGATAATTAAGAAGTCGTGGGGGTTTGTCCATGTAACAGAGGTGTGCTCCGTTACCAATGCGATGTCGTTAATTCTGTATTGTCATTGTATCGGAGGGTAGACGCAGCTATGGGGCTTTAGTGGGAGCTTTCCAGGTGTTTCTGTTAGTGGAGGGAGACCCATGAGAGAGAGAGCTGTGTGAGGTTGAGGAGGGATTGTGCTGCAGTGCGACAGGTGGAGGTGTTCATCTGCCAGGAGCTGAGACAGTGGATGTGGCAGAGGGGGCACAGCAGCAGGACAGGACAGGACAGGACAGACGGGTGGTGATGGCACAACAACGACCACCCTGGGAAGAGGTGGCCGTGTTCTCCATGAAGACCATGGGGCTGTGGTCCACGTTTGGGGCTTTACGTCTGCATGAGAGTGTGATGCAGCTGGCATGAAAGGAGCCAGCCGCGGGGTAGGAAAGGTGACAGGTAGTGGTCCCCAAGGGCCTGCTTAAGTCCATGCATGGAGCAGCAGGGTCAGGGCACTTTCGAGTCACAAAGACACACTGCCATCTCCGCCAGAGCTTTTACTGGGCTCAGTTCAGGAGAAACGTTGCAGACTTTTGCCGCCGCTGTTACCCCTGTACGTCAAGCAAGGGCCCATTTTGCTTGCACCACTCCAACAGTTTCCAGTGCGGGTACCAATGGAAAGAGTGAGGCTGGATGTAGTGGATCAGTTGCTTCACTCAGGAGTAACTTCCATCCCTCTCCACCATAGACAATTTCAGGAAGTAGCCAGAGGCGTTCTCCCTCCCAGGCCAGGAGGCAGAGACGATAGTGGATGTCCTGGTGGAGGCTTCAGGACCGCCTCAGTGTGCCGGTGTGAGGCACACTTTCTAGCTGCAGAGCTAGTCTGGGTCCACAGCCCCCAGTGGAAGAAGGGTCAGTTTCCTAAGCTTGACAGCCAGTGGGTGGATCACTGCAGAGTACTGGAGAAGTTGGACGAGGTTGTTTACAAGATGCAGCAGGTTCCTTCCCCAGGCGAGGAAGGTAAATAGAGGCCGACTAGCTCCTAACAGAGGGGGCTCTGTAACACTGTTATTGCCTCCCACTCCTTCTCCCCTCACATCCTGCTCAGCCCCCTGAGGCAACGCAGGATGCCCTGATGACAGTGTTTCCGGTCCCCTCTTTATCATCCCCCCCATCCTGCGGTTGAATCCCCTGTACTTGTTCCCTTGTCCCCAGGCCCGTGAAGGCAGAGGTGGTTTTCCAGATCGCTCCTGAGACTTTGTTTGGTCACTCGGTGCAAGGATCTATCTCTTGAGGGGGTAGTGTAGCGACCCTGTAACGACTGGAGTTCTGGGTTACCGGGGTCTTCCTGATAGTTACTCAATTACTCTCTGCCAACCACAGGAATGCTTGGAATGATGGTCATCGTGCCTTCTAGTACTTTAGAAGGCAAAACAGTTGTTGCCAACTTTTTTGATTGTTGTTGTTGTGTTTTTGATCTCTTCTGAGTGTGAGCCTCGATGGAAGTTGTCACAGTTGATTAGCTGTTATTAAAAATATTATTATTATTGTTCCATTCAAGAAGTCCACGATCGCATTCCCTGTAATAGAAAGGCGATATTTAGTGGTGCTCACACCATGCGATGAGAAGTGATAGATACAGAGATATAGATGAAGATAAACATATGCTTGTACGTATACATTAATAGAGCGATATGGATATATATATATATATAGAGATGCATCTATACAGAGATATGTAGAATTAGTATATGCTACGTGTGAACCTCCTAAAATGGCACAATTTGATTGGATCACTATCTCGGGATATTGGGCAATATCCCATGATTGAGATCTCAAACTCCAGATATTGTTTTCATCGCAAAATGTCCCGCTTTCGGTCGTCTCGTCACGCTAATATAAACAAATAAACTGCTAATAAAAACAAACAAATCCCAGCAAAAAGTGTTATCTTTTTTATTTTTGGAGTGTTCACGTGTAGTATATACTAAAACAATTATTCACCTCAGACTCCGTGAATAGTATTCACTATTCACTTCACCTTCTGCGAATGATTGTTAAATATAGATATAAATGTATTCTGTGTATACATATATATAGAGGGATTATTTGTTTATCAACACGGAGGATGCGTGCGCAGAAAAATGGCAAAAAGACCGGTTGCCATGTTTGACCGGTTGCCATGGTTATCTCTGTGTGGTTAATTTGCAGTAGAGGTGTTAAGTAGCGATTTTGTCAGCTTACTGTTACATTAAACGGTAATCAGAAAACGCGGTTATATGCTATAGACCCTATGGTATGGTATAAAGGCTGGGACAAATTTCGAAATATAAATATGTACACTTGATGTTGAAAGCATAGACCGTCGCGATTCCCATTGAAACGAATGGCGTGGTGATTATTCTTCAAAGCGAGAGCTGGTAAATTGTGAAAAATGAATTAAACTGTAATCAGACAGCGTGATTATATACCGTATTTTCCGCACTATAAGGCGCACCGGAATATAAGCCGCAGCAGCTAAATTGAATGATATATAAACCGCACTGGACTATAAACCGCAGGTGTTTTAATGTTTAATTACCATTAGGGCTGGCCCGAATGCCATTTTCAGGCTTCGAATACTTGTTGTTTTTTCCGAGCGAATATTCTTCGAATACTCGTTCCAGAAGAAAACACCATCAAAAACAAAATAAATAATCCCTATATACTCCCTGGAACCGATTTTGACAGTATCTGCATATTTTGTTGAAGATTTATTAGCTTTTGAACGTTAATTAGTAGGCCTAAGTGGGTTGAAGTTCCTTAGTTTTTCCCCGTGAAAGCGAACAGCTTCGTTCCAAATCAGCTGTCCTCTGCCATCTCAGCCCTTACGGGAGCTTTTCCATTCATCCTGGAACGTGCATCTTTTCAGGGAATTTGTACAATAAATCCATAACAAATACCGAATATTGATTTCTTATGTGTCCATATTATATCCATTATATTGTCCGGGTATTCCCAAGACGGTCACGCTCTGCAGCAAGCCAGTCACAGTTGATTGGCGCGGCGCTGTACAGAGAACGTAAACAAACAACTAAGCTAAGGTTAGCATTTCGTCAAGTATTACTTTTCCTCCCGAGATCCCGCTAATGTTGTGTTATAAAGTAAAGGGAAACAAGATATCTATTCTTCCTCCACCCCTCTCGCTTCTCTGCTTGGTGTCGCTAACGCTTATAGTTTGCCTCCCTCGCTCTGGTAACGTCACGTAACTGAGAAAAAACAACGAAGCTCCGAACATTGATTTAAGCTTCGAATACAAATTTTCCGAGTGGCCGTTAGCTGTAAAAATCCATAGATTAGCCGCACCGTTATATAAGCCGCAGAATCGAAAAATGGGAAAAAGGC
The DNA here is from genome assembly GCF_026213295.1 of Gadus chalcogrammus. NCBI lineage: Eukaryota > Metazoa > Chordata > Actinopteri > Gadiformes > Gadidae > Gadus > Gadus chalcogrammus. The sequence continues at coordinate 22,371,745 of NC_079426.1, read as the reverse complement.
GCGGCTTATAGTCCAAAAATTACGGTATATTGACCCTAGAGTATCTGTGGTATAAAGGCTGGGACGAATTATAAATATGTACAATTCATAACGTTAGCTCTCTGGCTCATAGCTCAGCGGAATAGAATACCTCCCGTTGCCAAGTCGTAGCTACGATCCGTCCTATTTATGTGAAAAACTTTATATTTGGATTGTAAAACGCATGAAAATTTAAATGAATGATCTTAATTTATTTTCCTTGGCAAGTGACCATGGTATAAGCGGGATAATGCCCTTCGAGGTGTCAAAAAATTGTTTGATCGATCGTAATTAAAGGGGACTACTTTTTAAGGGAGATGAACTCAAACAGAGCATACATTTAATTAGCATGCAATACGAATAAGAAAAAGCATAATTATCAAAGTATTTGAATTGTTTTATCATGTTGGCAAGCAAGAAGTAGAATAAATGGGATAATCAGTCTTATTAAAAGGGTTTATGCAACCAACCGCACAGCAAGGCATGACTGCGGCTCTTCTCGCTCCCGTCTCTTTTGGCCAACGACATGCGTGTAGAGCTGGGAGTGGCCTAGAGTGAAGTAGACTGATAATCCCTCCCTCTCTATATATATATATATATATATATATATATATATATATATATATATATTTATTTATTTATTTATGTGTAGGTATATAGACAGAGAGCGAGAGAGAGATATGGAAATAGACACAAACATGGTTATACAATATTAATATAAGTTTTAATCAATTGTTTACCTTCTTGTCTCCAACTCCTAAGGTGTTAGGGGGGAAAGACTTCCCGGGGTCCGTGCACCGTTTAATGTACCGGGAGGGAAAAATCAGAAGGCACCGGAGGAGTGTGAGTTGAAAAATATATATATTCTACAATGGAAAAAAGTATTTTTCTTCATTTAATCCAATCCGACTCGTTTAAACCAGCCATCATCCACACATACTACAACAAATAAGTTTGTTAAATTATATAAATATAAGTCAAACTATGTGAATAAATGTAGTTTGTTTAGTTGATTTACAGATCCAATGGTTAAGACAAGGTATTTTCCTGTGTGCCTATATAACGCTGGTCGGTCTACTATTCTGGGGTAATAGGTTGCAACCAGGCTAGCGGAACTTGCAGCGATTGATTTACTGATATGTATGTGAGAATAAATCTGCTGGATTCTTCTACCCAGATGACTCATCCTCATTACACCATCCAATCGCATTATTGGGCCAACTGCCAGGCCATGAGGCCAAAACTGACATACAAATATCCTATTGAAGTCAGTGACTTCTACATTGCATTTATTGGACCTGAAGACTTCAACCGCTTTAACTTACATTTATGGAGGTGATATTTTGCGAAGTTACGTTCTGACCATTGAAAGAATCTCGGAGAGCCGCCCATGAGTCTAGACGGTTGCACTATGAAGATGAAAAGAAACATGTGAATGGATGACATTCATACAACAATCTTCTCAGCACTAATTAAAAGTCAAAATGCATTCCATTTACAGTCTCACATACTGTGAGTATGTGGTATCCATAGCTTATTACAGAAGGTAAATGTTTGTGGCTATAAGCTTATTACAGACAGTGAGTGGTAGCTATTAGCTTATTACATAAAGTGAGTGGTTGATATTAGCTTATTACAGACAGTGAGTGGTGGAGATTAGCTTATTGCAGACAGTGAGTGGTGGATATTAACTCACTACAGATAGACAGTCAGTGGTAGGTACTAGCTTAATGCATACAGTGAGTGGTGGATATTAGCTTATTACAGATAGACAGTGACTGGTGGATATTAGCTTATTACAGATAGCTGACAGAATTAACCACATGAATTGCTGTGTTGATTCAACGGTCGTATCACTATCATGAATTCTATTATTAATGTTCTTCTTAGTATTTATCCACAACTCTAAAATGAATGCGGCTACTGACAGTCATGGTTCATGGGATCTTGGTTTGCTAGTTTCTCTGCGGGGATCACCTGTGGCTCATTGGAAATGTTCTGGTGGTGATGGAGCTCCAGGATCCAGATGGAGGGAATGATGCTGATGAGGAACAGAAGAATGGCTGGAGAATACCTGGAGAACATCCAACACAACGTTTAGCAAGGATACGAGGTGGAAATAAGGGAAGATGAGGCTTCTTTTAAATGGTGAATGGATTGCATTTATATAGGGCTTTTTATAGACCCACTGTACAATATTGCCTTACATTCACTAATTCCGCCACACATTCACACCCAACAGCGGAATCAACTATGCAAGGCGACAGCCAGCTCGTTAAGGTGTCTTACTCAGGGCAAGCTTGACACTCAGCTAGGAGGAGCCAGGGATTGAACTAGAAACCCAGCTTCCAGATCTGGTTCTGTGTTTAAATTGTTAAAATATAATATATAGCCTGTAGTTATGTGTGATGAAATAAAATTGAATGAAATTAAATGAATGAATGAAAACTTCACCTTACATTTCTGACCTCCTAACAACATACGCTCCCCCGAGGGCACTGAGGTCCAATGACCAATTAATAGTCACCATCCCTCCGTCAAGACTTAAGAGCAGGGGGGATCGGGCTTTTGCAGTCATTTGCCCCAAACTGTGGAACGAATTCCCTCTTCATGTCAGGCTAGCCCCTTCAGTGTCCGTCTTCAAATAGAAACTATACTAATTTCCTGAAAACTAATTTCTATTCTCTTGCATTTAACTCCATATACGTTTTATTATTGTCTAGTGTTTCCTTTTTTTTAGCTGAATTAGATAGCTGAATTGCACTTTGTACTTTGGTCTACTCTTGTGGTCTTTAAAGGGCTCTTGAATAACTATAATAAATGTGAAACTTGAAATACACTTTCAGCTGTGTTTATTAGCTATCCAGTCCCCAGGTTTGCAGGTTGTTCAATATTTTTTTCTAAAGACTATCCGAGCCTCTGTCTCCCTTCCTATGAACTTAAGCCGTTGGAAACAAGAGGTGTGCAGCTTCCTTTTTTCTTCAACTAATGTAAAGGACCGGGGCGATTCTAGGACCAGACCTTTAGGGGTGCTCAGCCCCTAGTCACAGTGTAACATACATGCAGGGCCTTGAAGGAGAGTTCAACCCCCGTCAAAATAAAAAAAATCACTGGATAACATTGAATACATTAATATTGTTCTATATATGATATTTTAATTAAATAAATAATACTTTGAACAAATTACTTATACATTTTTAAATAATGTCCTTCCATTACAGTACACCATATCCTCAAGCAATGAGAGAGGAATCCTACAATACATAGACAGTCAAATCAGGACCTCATCCAATCTGTTCATATGGGAAAGCAGCAACAGGTAAGATATAACAGACTATAAACAAGTTAAGTGACTGCTATTAAAAAAGAGTGCATGAGAATGCTGAGAATGGGTCAAGCTATCTGGACCCATTGCAGTTTGCATACCGCCCAAGGCTGGGGGTTGAGGACGCCATCATCTACCTACCCTAGCCCACTCTCACCTAGACAAGTCGGGAAGCACTGTGAGGATCATGTTTTTCCATTTAACACCATACAGCCAGTACTGTTACGTGAGAAGCTGGAGCTGATACAGGTAGACACCACCACAATATCATGGATCATGGATTACCTGAATGACCCCGGTTTGTGAGGCTGGGGAGGTCTGTTTCTGGGCAGGCAGTCAGGGGCACAGGAGCTCCACCGGGGACTGTGCTGTCCCCTTTCCTTTTCTCACTATACACCTCAGACTTACAGTATAACTCTGAGGCTTGTCATTTACAAAAGTTCTCAGAAGATACTGCGGTAGTGGGGTGTATTAGTGGTGGAGATGAGACAGAATACAGGCAGCTGGTGGATAACTTTGTTGCATGGAGTGGGGAAAACCACTTTGTTTTAAATGTTACACAGACCAAGGAAATGGTGGTGGACTTCAGGAGGACCAGGCCTGAGCTAAGCACCATCTCTATCCTTGGGGATAAAGTGCAGGTGGTACTAGAGAGCTATAAATACTTGGGTGTGCGTATGAACAATAAACTGGACTGGAAGCAACAAACGGAGGCTGTCTACAAGAAGGGTCAGAGCAGACTCTTCTTCTTGAGGAAGCTAAGGGCTTTTACGTACAGTAATGTGTGCATGAAATTGTTATGTACGTTTTATCAGTCTGTTGTGGCAAGTGCCATTTTCTTTGCAGCCATCAGTTGGGGCAGCGGTATCAGGGCTTGTGACTCTAAAAAGCTTAAAGGAGCATTTCACTGGTGGAGGCATGAATATATGCAAATTGGGTCCTATATGTAGTTGAATAATAAAATAAATTTCTAATTTGGTGCCGTCTTGACCGAGAAAAGGCCGAAAGTGACTTTTTGGCGCTTGTGGATTGAAGACAACAACTCCCACCATGCACCACGATGCACAGCTTCGCTGGCCACTCCCGCTGATCTAGATCTCCGCCTATCGGACGCCTCGCTGTTCCATCTACCAAGCTGATACCGCAAGACTGCTTGAAAATCCTTTCACACATTTCTAGTAAAGAGTATTAGTTGGTGAACTCAGTGAATTAGTCCTCGTTTGTATTTCTTATGAAATGGTGAACTTTTGCATGGTGCCATCTTCTTTGTCAGATCCAGTACCTTCCGCCATTGTACTTCAGTTTTATCAACAGCCTCTGTTAGCTTAGCTTCAGACGCTGTGGATGTTAGTTTCTGCTGGTGAAGTCCCACCCACTGGCACTGCTCTAATAGGTCTCTAGCGTCAGTGGGTCCCACCCCCTACCCCCCACCCCCTAGAGGGGGTGGGACTAGTGGTTGTAGTCTTACGAGAAACCTCCCCTCTTACACTTCCTATTTACTTCTACGCAAAAATCGTCATATTGCGTCATCTTAAACAGGAAGTGTTGGAGATCGATACGGATCTCTCCAGTCTCTCCAGAAAATAAGGTATTAGAAGATATCAAAAATATGAGATTAGAAGGGCTGGCTATGTGCTGGGGACTGCTGTCCCTGGAGGTGGTGATGGAGATAAGGATGGTACAGAAATTTTATTGTATTTATTGTAGATGGTACAGAGTATTATGGACGATAACACGCATCCCTTGCACAATCTAGTGAGTAAACAAAAGAGTGTTTTTAGTGGGAGGCTAGGACAGCTTAGGTACAGAAAGGACAGATTTAAGAATACTTTTTTACGTGCACTTTATAATAACTCCCCTTTTTAGAAAAGTTGAAAGTTGAAATAAGTTGAAAGTTGAAATATTCATTTAAACTTTAGCGCTGCTTATATATATATTATATATATTAAACTTATATATACTTACATATGCTTATATATATATGTTGTTGTTTTTTTGTTTTGTTTTTTTGCACCTGTTTATTGCACACCGATGGGGTATTCCACAAAGCCGGTTTTATCACATAACCGGGTAAGTTAACCCAGGGTTTGCGGTAAGGTTTTCCGTTCCAAAAGGAACACAGTATAGTTACTGTAGAAACATATGCTCTGAATCAAACCTGGTCGGAGCAGGTTTTGCGCAGGTTAAGTTTGGAACATAACCCGTTTTTGGGTATTTACACCCGCGTTCACCGCAGATTTCATGTGTTCACAATGGCATGCCGTTTTGATGAGGCCCGTTGACATCGGAGCGCAAATTATTCGTGCAATCCACCGGGAGCGATTAATAAGACCACGGCTCAACATCTTGGCATATCGGATGACTTTTTGCTGGAGAGATATAGATTCTCGCGCAAATCTTTAATATATTTAAATAGCCTTCTCCAGCCTTACATAGCCAACACTACCAATCGAGGACCTGGCCTAAATTCACTCCAGACTATTTGCGTAGTAGGGGTGTGCCAAATAATCGTCATGACGATGCATCGCGATTCTAATTTTCACGATCTACTGCATCGATTGTTGACGCCAAGAATCGATTATTAATTTAAAAAAATGAATAATTAAAAAAAAAAAAAAAATTTTTTTTTTTTTTTAGATAGTTTTATAAAGCCTATTCACTTTTTGTGGCATCAGTTTGTCCTCTTATGTTTATGAAATGATATTGTTGTTATAATGGCAGCTACTTCCAAAAGGGGAAATGTTTGAATGTTTTCATTTCATTGGTTTAAAGGACCACTGAGGCCATGTAAACGGCACTGATTATCCTTATTTTGTTATTTTAAGTTTTATAGATCCTTAGCACTTCTTGTCAGTGTATCCAGTAATAGTCGTTTCAATAAATACAGCTATGTATGAATTGAGTTGCTTTGAGTTATCAATTGAACACACTATCCAGATCATACACAGCCAGTCAGCCACTGGTAATGGCTTAATTTTTTTTTAACAGTGTTCAGTGAAAATTCGCAATGCATCGCAATGCATCGCAATAATTCAAGTATCGCGATGCATCGTGATAGAATCGCATCGTGGCATGTGAATCGTGATACGAATCGAATCGTGACTTCTTTGGCAATACCCACCCCTATTGCGTAGCCCTTCGTTTTTTGCATTTGGTAGTTTTATCTATACTTTTGGAGATGCTGAGCACATCTCAGTCCTTTCAGATGACCCATCCACGTCCGGACCAAGATTTTCATCGGCCTCCTATCATACAAAGAGCAATATTGGCTGAGTATATAGAGGCTTTTACAACAGAAAGTTTAAAATAGTCCTATAGGGCGCGGGATCCGCGTTGCATTGTGGGACGTGGCGGCCATGTTGATGGCTATGCGAACGTTAACATAACTCTGACATAACGTTGTTGAACGAAGAGAAGTAGCAGTAGAGTTGAGAAAGAATAGCTAGAAAAAATATGTTAAAATCCCGAAAAGGATCTGGAATTTACCGGGACACATTAAATAGAGATGCCAGGGACCGGTATGGTGACAAAATCAGCATTATTAATAATTTGGATCCATATGAAGTTCGGGCGGCAGGTAGCGGTAAAGGAGGGGACTCTCTAAATCGACGCCACTTCGACCTGGCCGGGACTTTACGTCCTACGTCACTCGCTATGGGTGTGCATGTGTGCGCATAGCCGTCACTCACGATGGGTGTGCATGTGAGAAAGGTTTTGGCTTTAGTGTCTATGGGTTGGTAATAACAGTTCTGATGATTTTTCTGATGGAAAAGTGGTCTTTTATTTCCATAATCTTTGTTCAGTGAACGCATAAACCCATTTGTTAGTTAGCAGTTAAAAAAAATGCGATCTCTTTGTTTACAGTTACCAACGACCAACTGATGATTGGGGGTTCGATTCCCTAGTGATGCAAGGTTTTTTCTTTCATTTTGGACTGCACACACATCGCGAGTGACGGATACTCAATGTACACACATCACTTTCTTTACAATTTCTAGGCAACCGAAGTTTAAAGATTGTCAAGTGGTTATCTCTTGAATCGCATGTACTAAGACCTGATGGGTTAGTGGTCAGAGAACAACTCATTAACGCGGGGATAAGGGGTTCGATTCCTTAATGAAGCTAGCTTTTTTCTTTCATATTGGACTGGATGTTTGTATGCCATTTTGCGTAACTTGTAGTTTATGATGAAGAAATGTTACTGGGGTTAAGGTTAGGGTAACGCTAAGGGTAAGACACAAAGTGTTTTTGCAACACAATATTTCTTACAATAACAAAGTCCAAAGTTTTGATGACTCCAGTAGGAAACTTAAGATACCTAGAGAAATGCGTGAGTGCTCGCAAAACATCAACAAGTCAGCAGTGTGGTACAGGGTGATCATTTCTGATATACAGTACAAAAGCTGAAACTATTAGCCAGGAGTGGGAAAGATGCAGACGCAGACGTGGGAAGCAATAAGACGCACCAACACACAGTTGCCTGTTGCAAAATGGTTCAGAGTTTAATAGAAATAGTTAGGGTTAGCTGGTATGGCGTTATCTGGTATAATGGCTATAGTCTAATGTTAGCTTAGTTCGTGTTGTTTCGTCATGTTAATCGCTAGCCGAAATATAGCCTATCATCACAGACTGTAGGAATGTCACCCACCCTCCATCGCGTACGACACTGACGCTCGTAATCTGTAGTGCAAGGGAGTTCGTATGGCAAGCCATCCCCGCCAGAAAGCGGCATCATTTAGACGCGTATCACCTTCATTACGCCGTAAAATACGCGTGTAAAATGTAGAAAAACGGCGCATTTTACGCCGTCATGCGCAAAAAAGCGCCGCTTTTTACGCCGCAATTGAGCCTTTCAAGAGCGCGCGTAAAAAGCGCCGTTTTGAACATCAAACTGCACGTAAAATACGGCGCTTTTGTGCACATCACAACGCCGTAAAATACGGCGTTTCTATGCTAATAATGTCCGCCCTTCTTTTCTCTCAGCCAATGCATTTGAAGTTTTTGCGCCCAATCGCTGAACAAGACAATAGTGTGCCAATCTCACGCTCCATAGTAGGCCTACCCTCACTCGCTAACAAGACCCCGAGTATACTTGAACTCCTTCACTTGGGCTAAGGACTAATTTACTACCCGGAGTAAGCAATCCACCGGTTTCCTGCTAAGAGTCATGGCCTCAGATTTAGCGGTGCTGATCCTCATCCCAGCCGCTTCACACTCGGCCGCCAGCCGATCCAGTGAGTGCTGAAGGTCACAGGCCGATGATTATCCAATGAGGACCACATCTTCTGCAAAAAGCAGTGACGAGATCCTCAGACCACCGAACTGCAACCCCTCCCCACCACGACTACGCCTCGATATCCTGTCCATGTATATCACAAACAGGATTGGTGACAAGGCGCAGCCCTGGCGGAGACCAGCACCGAGAACGAAACTGACTGGCTGCCGAGGACGCGAATGTATTTTTATTTATTTTTTAAAACAACCTCTTGCCTACAGAGCAAGCGTCTCTATCGATTGGGCCACGGCCACGGTGACCACACTGTTGTAACTGGATTTACTAATATATATCTATATGACGCTACAACTAACAACAAATGAGAGGAGAACTCCTCAAAGCAGATCTGTGCTGGCTGAACTGATTTGGTCTGCTTCTCTTGTTCAGCGATTGGGCGCAAACACTTCAAATGCATTGGCTGAGAGAAAAGAAGGGCGGAGATTATTAGCATACTAGAGGAACGCCGTATTTTACGGCGTTGTGATGTGCACAAAAGCGCCGTATTTTACACGCGTTTTGATGTTCAAAACGGCGCTTTTTACGCGCGCTCTTGAAAGGCTCAATTGCGGCGTAAAAAGCGGCGCTTTTTTGCGCATGACGGCGTAAAATACACCGTTTTTCTACATTTTACGCTCGTATTTTACGGCGTAATGAAGGTGATACGCGTCTAAATGATGCCGCTTTCTGGCGGGGATGGCTTGCCATAAGTTCGTGCACAGATCCCTGAGACAAACGGCTACGCGCAAAGCATGCAAACCCATAGCGAGTGACGAAGGACGTAAAGTCCCGCCCAGGTCGAAGTGGCGTCGATTTAGAGAGCCCCGGTAAAGGAGGCCATCAACATGGCGGCCACGCAAAGTAATTACGTCATGACACCCAAGCCCTATTAACGGACTTGCATCCACTGAATGTTCGATCGTAGCCGGCGGATTCATTACAAGCACTAATCCATCTTGATCTGTGATCAAGATGGATTTTTTTTGGTGACCCAGTTAACAAAAAAGAAACATTTTGAACATATGCGCTGTGTGGCACGCACACGGTTTGCATGTGTTACTTCGAAGGCAAACAAAATCTAAAATACAAGAAAACACAAAAACCTACATTCAACCAGTACTACCCTCAAATGGCCCCTGACTCTCTGAGGAGGTAGGTACCTCCAGGTACCCCCTCCAATGTCTGTGGGTGCGATTACCGCTCGTAGTTTGAGGGGGGTTTGTAGTTTAAGACGGGCCCGTCTGTGGTGCGACAGGAGAAGGAGGAGACAGTCTTTTCAACTCGGAGACAGTCGAAGGTAGGCTACTGCATTTGGTCTTTATTTGATGCACAATGCTAATGTGCTTGGCCATTGAGATGTGTTCCCCCCCATTACAATAAATGATTTTCGGCCTTTTCGCACGTTCAGCCATCCTCGCGAGAAAAGTTAACTGCAAGACTTCACTTTTTTTACTTGTAATACCTGTTTGCTTACAATTCCCTTCAAAAACATTGGTGGACACGCTGCAGTGATTGGATTGATTCGATCTAACTGCCGTTACGCGACTCGAGGGACACAACATTACATTACATTAGGACCTACGGGACAAAAAATGAATAAATGAACGACGGGACTCGATAGTGGTACCGATAAGCCCAAACGGATTTTCGGGTTTTGAAAAAAGTGGAACCGGGTCCTTGATAGAACCGGGTTTCGATCACAACCATGAGTGTGAGTTTGGTTACAGGAGAACACAGAGAGATGGAAGGAAATTATTTTTTTCACCCGGGCATCGTCTGCACCAGTGCTACCTATACTAAAAATATTAGTCGCACCATTAAATATTTTGGTCGCATGTGCGACCAAATCTGGAGCCCAGCGAGGTGACACTTGACACATAATAGCTACAAAATATCAGATAATTCGAAAAAGAATCCCATGGAAACCTCTCTATTGTAATTTGTGGATGGCCTGAATCTTGATCTCCTTTGGTGAAAAGATAAGGGTCTCCCTGCAGGGGGGGACGGACGGACGGACGGACGGGGGGCGACGACGACATCCAGCTAGTTGGACCGGCTACAACAAAGGACATTTGTAAAAAAAAAAAAAAAAAAAAAAAGGAAGAGAAAGGTAATTTAACTGCAAATCTTACCATTTATAATCTTTTCCTCTTCTCCTTGTCATGGTGACCACCATCTCGGCGACTTGAGGTAGGAAGAGGAGCGTCAGAAGCCAGTAGTAAGGGTTTTTCTTGACCCATGCCACTCTACAGACTCCTACCAGCGATACAAGAATAAAACACGCTCTGGTGAACACAGCAGATATAAACGTCCACATGACGGATCCAACACGATAGCATGTGCACGGAGCAATGTGGTCTCTGTTCCCGTTGCTGCACTTTAATACATTTGAACATTGTCCCCAAAGTTTAAGCCCCGCCCATGGAGCAGAACGAACATCATCCGTTCAAGTTCAGATTCAAGTCTTTTATTTAATTTAACGTAAGGTTAGTACCTACCTATTTGAGGCAGAATCTTTTTTATGTATCAATACATAAAGATAAATAATCTGGAAAGCAATGAGTATGTTACAGGGTTATAATATAACTGGACAAAATAGACAATTATGTGCTGATCCAGTTGCGTTCAAAGTAAAAGTTGCCAGATTATGAGGCATTACGGTTAATACGGTTCTTAAGTGACACGTGAATGTAAGAAATCACAGACGATTGAGATGCCTGACGGCTCTACAGATAGAAACTTCAGTCTGCTCGTCTGCCGATGTGACAACGAATGTAGGCCTGCTGGTATTGCCGCCAGAGGTAATGCCGTTTTGTTTGACGGGTGGTGGGAGTCCTTGATAATCCTTTTCTGAGGGTGTGGTAGGTGTCCTTTAGGGCTGGGAGCTATTTGCCAATAATGTGTTCTCCAACCTGACCACCCTGCGATAGAAGCTCCTTGACTGTGAAGCTACCGTGGACCAATAGTGCACCTGTAAAAGTTTGTGAGGTTTGTCTCCTTAAGAAGAAGAGACGTTTCCAAGGTGATTTGACCCCCTTGTCTGTGTGGGCAGACTGTGTCAAAACTTTGATAATGTACACACCATTGAACCTGAAGCAGCTGTCCCTTTCGAGAACGTTTTCATATACGTATGGGTGCAACATAACGCTGCAGATGAGCATCTCAAGTCAATTTGAACAGTAGCTTCCCACCTGGATTGCAAATTCATAAAAATCTCATTTTAGGAGGGGACAGGGTGTATTTGGCTTCATGTAGCTGCATGGGATTTTTTGCCAGTGTGTTGTTATTCAAGCCATCCAGCGATGTCGAGGGGAACGACATATGGGGCCGGAAACATTGGAGAGGGGACATACTCTTCCTGTCTTTGTTTCAAATGTTCTACTTACCATCCAGCTATTTGTGTCGCACAGAAGCAGCTCACAGGGATCATTAATCACAGTGATTCCGCAAACAGAGTTGTGATCCACTGACTAGACATCAGCCTTGTGTCACACTGTTAATACAGATGTGTCAATCTAAAGTTACCTCATATGGTTTCACAATTATATGACATTCAAACAATCAAAAAATGTATGCATGAATGAAAAACAAACTGTTATTTAATTTAGGTGTATGTTTTGGTCGCTTTATTTTAGCCAATATGGTATTTTCTTATTTTTAGATCTTCTTTGCTTTATCAACTTCCTTGTTACATGGCCACCTCCATATAATGCTAAAATGCGAAAAATGACTCTCACAAGAAAAACATGGGATAGAAACCTGACTTGTGTTTGCTTGCTCAAAGCTTTGTAGGTCATGGCCAGACTGGCCCTTGATGTTTTGTTATTTTGCAATGATAGATAGCTTCCAACAACTGGCATTTGCCAATAAGTAGTCAATACGCACATTGTTATGCTTCCTCAATGTGTGCTCTTCTTTGCCCATTCTCTAATTCTTTCTGAATAACACAGACTTTCTACAGAGTCATACATTACGCAGAGGCGGACAGAGTACACAGCTTCCTTGCTTGAGTAAAAGTACAGATACCCCTTGCTAAATTTTACTCAAGTACAAGTAAAAGTACTACAGTCAGATGTCTACTTAAGTAAAAGTACCGAAGAACTTGTTTTTAAAGGTACTTCAGTATCAAGAGTGCAAGAGTACATTTTCTAAATATTGCATTATTACTGCCACAGTGCTTACATTTATGTATAGAAACGTCCTACATGGATTTATAAAAAAAAAATATATCTTGGAGAATGTAAAAGGAATTGAAAGATTGCTTTATTTATCATTTCTCACTTGCCCACAAGGCAATAGCACAATAGTATACAGTATAACAGTATACTCAAGAACATAAAAACAATTGCTCAGCTTACATAAATATGCAATATCAGAAAATAAAATTCAGCTAACAATTGTATGTATGTGTGAGTTTCTGTTTTTTCATCAATCAAATCAACAATCGTCTCATCTAAATCTGACCATGGAGTTGATTGGTTATCAGCAATCAAGCGAAGGTGATTGCTGATAGGCTGAAGGCTGTCCTAATCAGTGGCGCCTGCGCAATCCAATCACGTTTGAGAGGGAAACAACAAATTGAGGGTTTCCGAGATTTTTCTTTTCGCCTTTTATTTTTTAGAAGAAGTAACGGGTACTCACGGTTATGGATAGAAATGTAGCGGAGTAAAGAGTACAATATTTGCCTCAAATTGACTTGAGTAAAGTCATGAGTACTCCCCCAAAAATAATACTCGAGTAAAGTACAGATCCCTCAAAATTGTACTTAAGTACTGTACTCCGTTACGGTCCGGCTCTGACATTACGCTATTATTACGCACTAATGCAACACATAAATATTATTTTTTTTTACGGTTGAATTTCTATTGAATTTCTATTGGTCACTTGAAAGCACTCATGATGTTGTTACTGAAACAGTCCAGCAGATGGCAGTCCAAGTCCTACTTATTGGCCACAGAATGGCTTAATTGTTGTTATAGCCCAATCGTTCTGTGGCAACAATTGCTACACTTAACGATTACCGTTAAATCAAAGCCTCGCGAGAAAAGGAAAATCAAAACACTAGCGTAACACGTCGTCTGAAATGGCCTGTTAAGAATTTAAATTATAACCATTGTAATATCGGTCAAGGCTAGTTGATATGCTTTGATCTCACCACAATCGAACTCCATTAATATATCATGTCACATATTGCTGTTTCAGATAAAAAGCACTCATAGACTTTGGCTAACAAATCTATATTTATACATTAAATGCATGTTTTATGCAAGGTTTCTTTTTTAATTTGATGGTTGATGACACTGCATGAAAATCATGAAAGAAATCAGTGGAAGTGTTCTAAAGCATATTCGTTTTAATTAGGCTAAATACCACATATGATGAAGGAAACAGGTGGCTAAGTAATCATACGGTTCTGGCCCCAATTCTCTCTCTGTTTCAAAACAATGTATATGTTTCAAATTTAGGGCCGTGCACTGTCACACATGTCAGGCATTTGCATGGGAGAAATTGGACTTAAATGGATAACACATGACTCATTCTGTCTCAGCCCAACAGCTGCAAGAGGCCTCGCTGGACAATTATGATTCGCCTCAGAGCACAGAACGCCTTCAAAGCTCTTCCAGTGTGGAATTCTTGACATAAGCTGAAAAATAAAGAGATATTGAAAGGGATTTAGTGCAAAACATATTGGGTTCTTTCTAAACCGTAACAAACTGTGCTCTATTTCCTCACGGCGAGCTGGAATGTCTTTTGTTATCATAACTTGACAACTGTTCTGCAATTGGGAAATAGCAATCAAAACAACAGATTAACACACTACTTTCTGCTTGGTCCACATTTAAGGAGTACAGTGAACAACACACAGATGTTTTACATTGATATTAACAACCTAAACTTGCCCTGTTGGGAAAAAATGGGGAAAGCAATAGGCACATTATGTTCTCAGTCATGTATCACAAACAGTACAGACAGCAATCTCATTTAGCTTGACTGAAGCTAACAGCGAGTGGGTTTTGCATAGGTCATTAGCTGTCTCAAAATACCCTTGTCACCATAGCAACTTCAAGTGACTCCTAAATTGCCACATAAAGTGAAATGAATTATTAATGCTGAGAGAGTTTTTAATATGTGTGCCCAGCCACTAAGCTCTTAACACTAGACTGCATTTTTTCCCCCATGTCCATTGAACCAAAATACAGAGCTCTGCTAGAACAATTCGCTGGTTGTCACATTTGAAAACATATCCTTTGTCTCCCGTTCCCAGTAAAGCTACAATTCTGCACAGCCATTTATAAACCTAATAGGGAGACAGTTCAGTGCATTGATACAGATAACAGCAGGATTGCTCATGCAAGCCTTTTTTCTAAATAATACAAATGTTATACATGGTAAGAAATCTAAACCTTTACATCCACACACCTACATGCATGTATGCATGCATGCATACATTAACAACCACACACAGGCACACAGACACACAGGCACACACACACACACATGCACACACACACACACACACACAGACACGCATACACACACACGCACACACAGACACACACGCACACACACTTAGGACTATGTAATAATCCAGAGGGTAGGAAATAATAGAGCCTTGATTGATGGGATCTTAGTTGACATTTATCACAAATTTATAACAATCCATTGTTTGAAGTGAAACACAGCGGTAATGTATTATACAGATGCTGAATTCTGAGGTCACTTTCCTTGTAGTCAGGGTGGATTACCGTGTGACCCATGGGCACGATTACCCGAGTGATGTAAGCATTGCATTACACCAAATGGTAAAATTTCAGGACATCTTCATATTGATGTGTTACTCAGATGTGGAGGCATTGGCCTCTTTTTCACTTTAAATATCTGTACCAAAAACATTCATTGCACATAGGTAGTTGTAACTCAGTCCAGCAAAATGGATTTTCAATCACCCTTATCTTTTGCATTTCTACATCAGACATTTGCATAAATGAATTATTCATAATTCTAATGCCAGAAACACAAAGTATGTGTATGTGTTTTTGTCCATGTGTGTGTGTGTGTGTGTGTGTGTGTGTGTGTGTGTGTGTGTGTGTGTGTGTGTGTGTGTGTGTGTGTGTGTGTGTGTGTGTGTGTGTGTGTGTGCATGTTTGTGTATGTGTTGGTGCATGTACTGATGTGTATGCATATGGAAGGGAAGGGGACCATATTTTGTGGTTTGATTGTTTCTGATTGGGCTTAACATTATCCATCAATGGGGCCAATGCACCAGAAATAACCTCAAGAAAAGCACTGTGACGGTCAAACTTATACACGTACTCTAGGTCATATTGTGTTGCTGTGCATATAATAATAATACTATGTAGCCCATAAAACAAATTATTATTGAATCATCAGTGAATAATAGTGGCTTGAATGGGGATTCATACACGATTATCTCATATTTTGTGTTTTTGTTGTTTATATGAAATATCTAATTCAGATAAATGTATATCAGTATTGCTCATCATTCAAAAGAAAACTCCAAGATAATATGCTTCTTAACGACTACAGATGGTTTAGTATGTTGGAACAAAGAAATACAATGTACAATTAGGAGCAATGCTTCCAGATAAAGAGTAGAACAAGGTTTAGGGTTGAAGATGTCAGCTTCTCATTGAAGACATATGGGCTTCAGATACATGGTGAAGCATCAAGCTCAAATTAACTCTTCAATATCATCTGCGGTGCATCATTTCAAATCCATCCTATGCAAGATAGCCTCTAACATCAACAGAGAAGAAAGTCCTCAGCATGATCACATCTGACCTCCATTCTGATTAAATGTGCTCTTAAAATAAGTAATACGATTGTGTGTGTGTGTGTGTGTGTGTGTGTGTGTGTGTGTGTGTGTGTGTGTGTGTGTGTGTGTGTGTGTGTGTGTGTGTGTGTGTGTGTGTGTGTGTGTGTGTGTGTGTGTGTGTGTGTGTGTGGGCATGTCTTTGTCTTTGAGTGTGCACAAGTATGTGTTTGTGTGTGTGTGTGAGTGTGTTTGCGTGTGGTCCACCGTATTGAGTATAAAGGTAGACTTACAGGTGAGTGAATAGCTGGTGAAGACTGGGTTATAGTGTGTTTTGGGCTAATGTTAGCCTAGTAACACTGCTTGCATCACATTTCAAAGTAATACTCCAGACGGGGGCAATTCTAATGTGATTATACGTGCACAAAGTCAGAGGTGTAAAGTTACTATCGAAACGTGTGCCCGGGAAAAAATTTCTTGATGGATTTTTAATAGTCCGGGGGCTTCCACAGATGATAGATGGATACCAACTGGGCAGAGTATATGGGAACGAACAGAAGGTTAACAGATAATGAGAGGCCATCGCACCCCAATACCTATACATTTTTCGCATTGAATATAGAAACCAACAGTATTTTTCAAGGTAATTGTGACCAATTTATCATTAAATAATTATGATCCTTAAGTATCTGACAATCTGGCATCCATTGAAAGTCTTTGATGACTAATGCACAGAATGAACAGAGCTGTGAACAAGCTCATAATCCAAGCTGAAACATCAGTGTTTTCGTTCAATCTGCTGTTTTTATTGGCTTTAGGTTTCCTTTGCTGTGGTTTTTAGACCTAGCCCCAGCTCACTATTTGTGTGTTTGTATGTGTGCGTGTGTATTTCAGTTCCCTGATGAGGTTACCTCATTAACTGAAATGCTGAACACCTGTGCTGAACGAACAAATAAGACATTGCTGCAACGTACAAAGTTGCTAATGGTAGCACACACAACAGAGAAAATAAATTTGACTACCCTCTTACTCTGCATTTTCCTGTATTACTGTTATTATGTTGAGACAAAACAATACATTCTAAAGAGGATATATTCATATTGAAAACGGTAATCCTCTGGGTGCAGTTACATTTTTTGAATGATAAAATATAGGCCCACACAGTCATACGCAGTTCCATCTGGGCAGAGAAATAGTAACTGGGAACATACTTGCTCTGTGCTAATGGGGGAAATTCCGAAGTACATAGACTGTAACAGAAAATAAAATTTTGTGAAAAACCAAAACAAACAGAGTCACCGCCCTCCCACTTGGTGGTGCTCACATAAAGAAACATGTCTACTAGATTCATGTCTACTTACCATAGCGTTGTTTCTTATCTTTCAGTTTCCCCTGAACCTATGTTTCCAATATTTCTGTGTCTTAACATTGCATATCCACTAAACAACTCACAAGACACACATCGACAATAGACTTCCAAATTGCATCGTCACATTGAGCGTATCACTAGCCTCACATTAATCAAAATAATTGCAATCTGGTCGTTCATGTTATGTTGTGTAACCCTCACCCCCAGGATGCTGAGCAGATGTAGGCAGATAAATAAAACAGACGGATGTGTGCGGCTTTGATGAGACATTGCATTACATGTGACTATCTAGCCCAAAGTACCAGTATCCATCGGCCAGAAGTCTGCGTTTGAGGAAATCGCCCATCGCCTCCCTCCTGTTTCTGTTATGCTCGCTTTAAATGAAGACCGGTCAACAACATGTAACTCAACTCATACAGGGTTACCGCCACATCCAACATAGCACCCTGGGTATAACCTAGTGCTAGCCAGCTCTCTGCTCTTGACAATCCAGCACTTTCAATGACCAGATAAGCGCTGGAGTAGTGCCATTGATTAACCAGAGACTTCATTATGCCGGCTGCCATTAACAATGCAACCCTATTGATCCAGTCATTGAAATGGCCTGAGGAGAAATCAGGGGAGATAATTGTGAGACTTGTAGCTCTATATGGGATTTAATCCAACCCACACTCAAGGAAACCCTGCAGTCATACTCATATCCAGTGTATAAACAATGTGCCTCTCTCTAAAGCCACCTTTCCCATGACTGAAATATGTGCATGCCTCCTGATTTAAGACAGCCAATGCATTTTGCCTGAAAAATATATTGCCATCTTGTACCTTATAAAACAGATAGGATGTCCTTAGATGGGCAAAATATATCTTACCACGCTGTTATTTCTGTGTAAAATTGTATTCCCCATGGCAAAATTGTATAGCCTATACACTATATCTAATAGTTCATCCTGGTACAGCCTACATGTTCATTTTTGTTGTATTACATTTATTTGATTACTATCAGGTCATTCGTTTCCGTAGAAACAACCATTAGATCTCTCTACCCAGTGTTTACAACGTTATCTCTGCTATCTGAGGGCCCAGTTCAACCTGGGGACATTTTGTGTGGCCTGTTATCTACAGCCTCGATGAAACGGATGCTCAAGTAGTATGTTGCCTGTAAAATATTAACAGCTAGGTTACCCACCAATGAATGTATCTGGGAACTGCTTCACTGGATGGGAATAAATGTCACTGCATTCTCTGCCCATGGATTGAATTCCATGGGGGAAAGCGTATTGTGTAATACCGCCGACGGCCGGTTTCAGAAATATATCGCTGTTGCACCACGGTGTGTGATCTGAGCAAAGGAAAAAAGCGGGCCAAGGGTCGATGGTAGCGGAAAATAGCACACCGCAGTGGACCGCAGTGGTATTTTTTTCAATTGACGCTTACAAGACAGTTGATAAACATAATACATTCATCCGAGGAAGATGCACTAGATTAACCCAGTCCTACATCGATTTTTAATGATCTATTCGACGACGTTCTTATGTGGATGAGAAAGTTACCATTTTGATAATTACATTAATTGTTTTGATTATTTATGAATATTCAATGTTGAGATGATTAGACATATAGATTGTAAAGACTTACGCGTAATAAACTCAAGCTGGCACAAGTTCAAAATGTTCGTCCAATTGCAGCATTTTAAAATATGATTTATTCTGACATAATGGACCGCGCCGTGAATCTCGTGAAGTCCGCCTCTTAATTTTCATTATTTCATTATAGCATGTAAAATATAAAGGTTCAGAACGTTAACAACGTCCACCTTCACGTTCCAGTATAACGCATACCCAATCCTCTTAGGCTAAACGAGCGTAGGCTACTGCCTCGTGGTTTACACAATGTCTTTTGAGGAAACATTTGATAGCCCTATTAACTTTCATATAACATTGTTTCTTGAATGCGTCCACAGTAAGCGCCCTGGTATCATTACTGGGAGAAATGGGCTTTCATACTGAACGTCTTTTACCAAAGTCCTGGAAGAAATATATCTCCCAAAACCTGAAAATGGACATTAACAAAATACTTTAAGCCGTTTAAGGCAATACTTTTGTTGTATTTGAGATATATGGAGAAATAAATATTTTTCCTGCCAATTAAAATGAATGTATTGAATAAATAGAGTAAACTATATATATGTATTAGAGTGTAAGGTATATTGCTGAGACATATTGTGACGTGGAAAATGCATATAGGATAAATTACTTCTTAAATCAATATGCTTGTCTCAATGAATTCCAAATGCATTAATTACGATCTTTTGAATCATTTTTAATTCGCCATTTGTTTGAATATTGCTGACATTTAACGTCCCTACGAGCTATTGTCCTTCCAGGACCTGCGGCAATCCATTCAAGCCAGCAAGTTTGGAGAGCGTGTTGAGTTGAATCAATTCATAGTCGAGATGGAGCCGGACTCACTGAAGGTAAGCTTTATATCAACCACACATTAATTAATTGTATAATTACGCTCATCCCAACGCAAACACTTAACGCTACGGAAGGTACGCAGTGTAACATTGACCTCTCACATTACATAGGCTACATTACATCTTTGTCATATAATTGCAACAGATAAAAATAGTTACATCGATTCCAAACAAGCGCGTAATATGTATACATTTTCCAACGTAATTTCACTGATTGTAGATATATTTTCCACCCGTTAACCCTGCCATTTATCTGTGGATGGTCGAGATTTATTTGCCAAATGGGATTTTGCCTCACGAATTAATTCCTCAATTTCTGTTTTTCCTCTCCACAGTGGGTGGGCTCTTCTTGCGGTTTACATGGACCCTATATATTCTACAAAGCCTTTAAATGTCACAGCCTGGACGGCAAACCGAGGATCCTGTCGCTCGGAGACTTTTTCCTCGTCCGATGTAAACCTGGGGACCCTATTTGTATCGCGGAGCTTCAGCTGCTTTGGGAAGAAAGGACGAGCAAACAACTTTTATCCAGCTCTAAACTTTATTTCCTACCCGAGGATACCCCCAAGGGACGCTCCGCCAGCCACGGAGAGGTGAGCATGTCCACATGTACCACTATTATCCTCCTATATCCCTGCTTTGGGTCATGTTGTGCTGGGTTTACCTCCGATTCTGTGCTCATGTTCTCATGTCCTCATGCATGTTCTCTTGTACTTTTATTGAATGACACCTTTATGGCGCTGTGTCTCTTGGCATGGCTCCCGCTCCCCCAGTTGTCAGTTTGCATGGCCGTTGTAAACACCCATAAACGAGTGCATTGATCCGCCGACATGGATGTGTTTGGAGGATCAGAGCGACGAGCGATGGATGCGTTGTATTTGTTCTCCTGGTGAACTGTGTCTCTGTGCGTTGTGCGTAACGCGCACTTGTCCAGCTGCGCTCCAAAATACTCGCCGCTGTGCGCTATGGGGCTTCGTTATGAGGAGATAGGGGGGAGATCCGCAGAATCGCTGCGAGTGTAGACGCTGTCATTTCATTTTTTTCGCAATGCTTGTCACTTGCATGACATAAGGCCGGAAATTGCAAAATAGTATCGGACGCATATGGGATTAAAGTGTGTTGAGCTGGGGTGCTGCAATAGTTTGCTAGATCACTGGGAGGCTGCCCCGTGGTTCTTAAAGCACACTGAGACAGTGTGTGCTGACATGTCTTAACTATTCTGCACCATTTGCATAATGTTCTTTGTGGAAAAAACGTCTTTCCCTGCGTAATATAGTGTCAGCTCATATTTGCAACACCACTTTAAACGCCTCTATTGTTGACCTTTTGGGCCATAGTTGTGATTGACGGTGGCCATATGGGACGCCTGTGATCCGGTTACACTGCTCTTCTCAATTGCATTACTTTGATTAGTTTGTGGGAATGACTTTTCTCGTCGGCCATTCAATAAATAATGTGGCCAAGATCCATGCTGCTGCCATTAATCCTTATTGATATTATTGAGCAACCCACAGCGACACTTTCATGAGTGCCCAGCTCTTGTTTTGACTGTGGAAATTGTTCTCTAGTGTTGTTCTGTTGTTTAGCTGGAAGGACAAAGCCGGGTTTGTACTTGACTGGTACGCTGATGGTTTACTTACATTCTTTCCTCTTGAGTAATAGAGTGGCTATCACGTTTCCTTTTCATGAGAAAGGTGGCTATTTATGGCTCGCTGCTTAGACAAGCTATCATCTATGATGGCAGAATTCCTCCATCAACGGATATCATCTCCTCGAGCCCTTGTGCTATAGCCTTTAACACGATGCAATTATATAGTAATTACTTAAAGTGCATGTGTCGTCGATTCCGAGGCCATGTGCTTGCGCAATAGGGAAATGTCAGCCACGCCCCTTTTCCCAAACACCTATTTGCATTGCAAAGTGCTTACATTCCAGTCTACTGGATATCTGGAAAAGATTATATGAACTAGTTCCCTCATCCAGAAACGGATACGTACTCTGTACTTTCGAACATGCATTCGAAAAATGGTTCCGTCATGAGCCTAGAACAATAGTAACAGTTGTAGAATGCATATTTTATGACAATGTTAAAATGTATATGAGAAACAAAGGCAATTTCCCTAGAATGAATTATGCAGCACCTAGCATCATGGCACATTACCCATACACCATGTAAATACATCTTTGAAACGACAATCAGAAGGAGAAATATTTTAAGCTAAATTATTATTATTACACATGACTATTTTGAGGATGTGTTCTAATTGCAGCTGTCAACGTTGGCAGATTGACCTAATTTCCTACAGGGCTTGGAAAAGCTCACACTCTCTGCAAATGCTGTAACCTGATTATATGACGGTGGAAATGGCTCTGACAACTTCAAGTCCCTTTATGACCTTCAGCGAGTCTGTTCAGACACAAACTGACTTTTCCCCATAACACTGCACTAATAATCTGCATGAGTCAGCCAGTGAGGCTCACGTGAAACCCTAAACCTATAAACAAGTCAAGTGAGTAATCCTGACACACAAATCCACAAAGCACATTGAGAAATGTCAATAGCCCTTTATTTCCTCTGAATGAGCCTTGACACAAATACTACTGAACACCACCGAATATCAGGAAGGAAGAAAAACAACGCATTGGCTCACAATATTTCTCCTGCAGCAATCTGGTCATTAAGAGGTCTAGATTAACATATGTGGGGCTGTTACAACACTATGGTATGGGGGTAATAGACACATATGGCGGATTGAAATTAGGTCATATAGATGAGGCGATAACCCGTATCAGGAACTGTGGATAGAGGGCTGTGCGGGAGTTATGGGATTTGTGTAGCAGAGTAGGAAATGACAGCAGTGGTAAATGCAGCCCCGAGCCCTCCGTGCATTTTTGATTCCTGTAAATCTTTCTGACACGTTCATTCATTCCGCGTTTTGTCTTGACTTAAACTGGAGTTGAATTTACACTGAATCAGATTTACATTGAGGCAAAATACAGGAGTAAATCACCACCCAGGCATTTGACTCACAACCAGCTCCCTCTACTTTCCCCCCGCCAGATCAAAGACGACGTGGGGCGATGGGAGCTAAAGCTCATATCTTGTATCTTGAGATAGCAATTATCTTAAGCCTGAAGCCGAATGCCAAACACACTGCTCTTTTCACAACGTGAACATCAAAACAGCGCTTTATTGAACCGGCTGCAAAAGAAAGAGAAATGGATTACTGATTCACCGTTGTGTTGTGAATGCAGAGCTTTAGTGTTGTTTCCTGGTTATTGCTCAGGTATTTTCCTTACTCACCGATGCCCTTCCCAGGGTGCAGGCTTCAGCTCTGCTGCGCCAGGCAGGCAGTGACAAGAGCAGCCAACCTGGGACCTACTGGGCTTGTTCTCATCCTGTCACACGGGGCTGCAGGTCCTTTTCTTTAAAATGCAGCCAGCAATTTCTATAGAGATGGAAATAGCCATTCGGGGAACAAAAAGTCAATTCTGTGTCAATCCCAACGATTTGCCTCAACAGAAAAGCATTCACATCATGGGGAGGGGGGGGGGGGGGGGTTATTGTAGCTTTATTTTATTTACACAGGGTTTGTTAAAAGCCATATTCCAAGTTAATAGTTACGTGTGTGTGTGTGTGTGTGTGTGTGTGTGTGTGTGTGTGTGTGTGTGTGTGTGTGTGTGTGTGTGTGTGTGTGTGTGTGTGTGTGTGTGTGTGTGTGTGTAGAGTGTGTGGAGGGGGGGGGGGGGGGGGTATATCGGTCTGACCAGCAGTGTTTACCACCAATAGCTGTGCACTGTTTGCTCTCTGGAACACGCTTTGTGTTGTGGCACTCGCCCTGTATCCAAGACCCCACCTTCAGTGGGACTCGGCCCAGTTGGTCCATCTGCAAAGTTAAACGGCCACCAACACACCTGTGTCATCAGTTTAATACTCATTACTGACTGACATACTATTTAGTAAAGTATTCAAACTTTCTCTGTATGTACATATATATATATATATATATATATATATATATATATATATATGGGTTACACAGAAAAATATGAGAAAATACGTGCTCAACACAATACTGTTATATCCTTAGTGGTTGTGAATTCCCATATTATGTCATAACCATATTTATATCTTTATAAATATAAATATAAATATATGTTTATGCATATGTCTTTACAAGCACGGATGGTATTTCTAGATCATGTTATATTAATGTGTTATTATCATCACCTCTGATTTCATCTGACCTCTCTTCTATTTTGTCCCCCCCTCTAGCTGACAAGGCTTTGGCACACATACAGTACAGGCTTTTGGCACTCAAACAGCCATGCACACGCGTGCGCGCAGACACGTGCATTCACACACACACACACACACACACAAACACACGCAAACACATTCGCACACACAGACGCAAGCACATGTACACACACACACACACTGACAGGCCGGGGACTGCAGCAGTAGGCTAGTATTGATTGCTGTGGAAAACACTTTGGCTCGTGTCCAAAGCCATCTCTTCAGTATGTGGCAGTAGTCCATGCATGTGTTCCAGTGCTTGGAAAGACAGCTTGTAGGGAAATTAGATTGTATTCATTTGCTGCTCCTTTGATTTTTCCCCAGGGAAAACTCTGAAATGGTAATTCAGGCATCTGGGATAC
The DNA here is from genome assembly GCF_026213295.1 of Gadus chalcogrammus. Taxonomy (NCBI): domain Eukaryota; kingdom Metazoa; phylum Chordata; class Actinopteri; order Gadiformes; family Gadidae; genus Gadus; species Gadus chalcogrammus. The sequence continues at coordinate 22,346,849 of NC_079426.1, read as the reverse complement.
TAGTTGAGTTATGTCTAAGTGACCCAGTTATGCGACCAGTATTTCCACAGATAAGGTCGTACCGCTCAATGACTTTAATGTAAATGTGATAGGGCACATTAAATACAGTAGTCCTCCTTTGACACCCACAGAGCTTCCTTGTTGTGGCCCAGTGTGTGCATTAAACCAAATCACCCCTATTCATCCAACAATGGCAGGAATTTAAACGGGGGGGGGGGGGGCTGTGCGGTGTGTGCAGTGTGTGCAGTGTGTGCAGTGTGTGCGCGTGACGCTGCGCATGCACGTGCGCCTCCCCCTGCCGCAGAACAAGTCATTAACTCTGAACACTGCCCTCCAGTGAATTCCTCACTATCACCGAAATAGCAATGTAAATTATTACCAGCCCTTTTGGATAGTGTAATTTAAATCCTTTAAAATAGAATACTCTGGGAACTTCAAAGGTCGGACCAGAAAACAAACCCCTATATTTCCCATCGGTTTAAGGGGGTTGTCATTCCTATCCTTGGAGAAAATCTTTTGATTCCCTTGACCAAAGTATTCTGTGTGACACAGCAGAGCTAAGTAATGACATGTTCCACCAACCCTCTGATTTGTCAGCACATGAGAGACTTTTTCTTTCTCCTTTTTTTTGCGTGCGTGTTCTTAAGATCGGCTTTTCCTCTTTGTCATTGACAAACCGCTTGAGCGGGCAAACATTAGCCTTGATGTATGATTCCAGTGCCTCGGAGCTAAAGTGGATCGTTATCATAACCTTTAGAGGAGAACACGGCCATAGGCGAGCCGCTGCCCTCACACTCGATACACACACTGATATTTCATATTCCTCCATCCGTCCAGTACTGTCTGTGATGTCTTTTGATAATGCGCCTGTCATGATGATGTACCATTTTCCATATTTTTTTCTCTGTATGTGCATATGCTTAAATACAGTGGTAAAAAAATCACAGCAATGCTTCAAAGGAGCCAAGGCAGCGGCGTCGTGTTACAAGATGAATGCTGTGCCAACATTAAGAAAGGCTTTGAGAAGGCCTTGTTATTGAGCTGCTTTCCTCTGTTGTGTCTGTAAACGAATGCTACGTTCATTTATCACCATAAAGCGCGTTGTAAAACTAATCTCCTAATAGAATCGGTGAATAAAAGATGAGCTCCACGCCCCTGCAGATGCCGGAGTGACTCTGTGCATATAAACAAACAGGCTATGCTAAGTGGCTGAACTTTATGTACAAGCATTTCCCCCCCCCCCTCACTGTTTAGATAGCAGGACCTTGAACTCTCTCTAGTGTTAACAGAAAAAAATATATATATTATAATTCAATTGTCCCCTACCTTGCCATATTCCTCCAACCCTCCCATCCCCCACCCCCACCCCCCGCACATTTCTTTTTCCTTCCCTGATAACTTTGTTTTGGGACATTGAAGCCAAGGTCAGACATAGTGAGGAGGGACAGATAATAAACTCATATAGTGTTTCAGTCTCTCTGTTTCATTCTCACTCCCTCTCTCTCTCACTCTGTCTCTGCCTGTCTCTCTCTCTCTCTCTCTCTCTCTCTCTCTCTCTCTCTCTCTCTCTCTCTCTCTCTCTCTCTCTCTCTCTCTCTCTCTCTCTCTCTCTCTCTCTCCATGCCTCTCTATCTCGTCCTCTCTCGCTCGTCCTCTCTGCCTCCTCATTGTTCATGTCACCATGTCCATTACTCAATTACTAATCTCTTTTGGCCTCATGAATTCCAGTGCTGACCTCTCTGAGGCAACAGGCTCGACAGTCCTCCCAGCATGACGGAGGCACTTTGTGTGTGTGGCAGATTGTGTGTGAGTGTGTGTGTTTTTTGTGTAGGTGTGTGTGTCTGTGTGTGTATGTGTGTGTGTTTAATGTGTGTGTGTGGGTGTATGCTTTGTTTGTGTGTTTGTTTAATATATGTGTGTGTGTGTGTGTGTGTGTGTGTGTGTGTGTGTGTGTGTGTGTGTGTGTGTGTGTGTGTGTGTGTGTGTGTGTGTGTGTGTGTGGGTGCAGGTGTTTGCTTCGGCTTGAGTGGATTGTGTGTTTAATATGTGTGTGTGTGTGTGTGTGTGTGTGTGTGTGTGTGTGTGTGTGTGTGTGTGTGTGTGTGTGTGTGTGTGTGTGTGTGTGTGTGTGTGTGTGTGTGTGTACCCGTTTGATGGAACAGACACCCACCTATGGCGAGTGCTCCCCGGAGCCCTAAGCTGTAAAGCCCTGTCCGAGCAATGCACTGCACGGCCCCAGAAAGGCTGACAGCCAGGAATGCCTACCTTCACTGGTCACTGTATAACACAAGTATAGGACCAAGTATAAGTATAAATATATACATACATAGAGAGAGGGATTCAAAGGGAGAGAGCGATAAATAATATAACATTATCAGCCGCAAGGGGGTAATTGTTGTGCACATGCACAGGGTCGGTAGAAACTGTAAAAACGCAATCAAAAACATTGAGTGAATATAAAACCCTAACCCTAACCCTAACAACCTCTTTGTGACATATGACAGATAAATACAGCCCCAGTACTTATAAAACACCCCATCCTACTTAAAGATATAGCTAGAGGTACATAGATAGACAAATAGATACATAGATACATAGATAGAAAGATAGATACATCCATAGATAGAGGGATAGATACATCCATAGATAGGTATATATATGGATAGATAGATAGATAGATAGATAGATAGATAGATAGATAGATAGATACATACATACATGTATAGATACATAAATATATAGATAGATACATACATGAATACATACATATATAGAGTGATAGATAGATAGATGGATGGATATAAAGAGATATACATGAACATAGTACACTCTCCAAGGGAGATTGTTTTAAATACGATGGATGAAACAGCAGTTGCTGCTAACAGGATTGCAGTGTGGAGGAATGTAGCATTAGGACCCCCCTTCCTCCCCCTCCTCTTGCAGCTATTGCAGATATGGTTGTGTCTGTATAAATGTAATGATACGCATTGCACTGAGTTTCATCTCAATGTGGCGACCGGCTGAAGCCATGAGAGCGTTCTATAGTTCACAGCCTCTACTCCTCCCCCCACCCCCTCCCCCAATATGGCTAGATTGGTGTAGCTTGACAGTACAAATGGGAATTATTAACATGTCAATGACTCCCCTACCCTTTCAATTCCTCTTAAGGGCAATCTACTGCCTGGATTCTAGTTTAATACATCAGTGAGTAAGAAATGACACTACCACTTAATAATTAACCGAACCGTGTACTGACTGAAAAGGAAGTGTAATATATAAGATAAGATAAGAAAACACTGCTCGCTGGAATGAGACATTCGGTCTGCCTGACAACGTATCTCTGAATTGTGTGTAGCGTACAACACGTCTCTAATACAAACGCTGCCTCTTGTTTAGACAGATACTAATTGTCTTTGCATCACAATCTCACAGTCTTTTCGATGCGCAATCTGAAGACAGATTCCAACCGCTGCTGTGAACCAGCCCGTACCTGCCGTTATCTGATGTTCTTCAGGAGTGTCATGAGTTGGGGTCGTTAGGTCAACAACGCACACCACAGCGCTTTTAATGTGCTGGATATGGAAGTGTCACCTCTCCCTGGGCTGTGGGCTGTGGAGTCCCCCTCAGTGACCCATATTACCCAGAAGCCTGCTGGCTGGCAGCGCTCACCCAGCAAGCTCAACCATCAGCATGCTAACGCAGAGCCGCGGCGCAGTGTGGCTGCTCTGAAGAAACAACCCTGTTTCCCGTCTTGTCCCCAGCACATCTTGTAGAGTGAAAGATTCTACTTTGTGGTTGGTTCTTTTTTTTATTACGATCAGCAACCCCCTGCCAAGTGTGGTTGGATCATTATGCTCTCTGCTTTTTTATGTCCCCCCCCCCAGCCTCACTCTCATACTTGCTTGTTTTCATTTCCGTGGTGAGAAATATGAATGCTTTTGACGTTTTTTTACATCAGCAATAAAAAGGAAAAAATGGGGTTATCACAGTTAAAGCGTGTGCAAAGCCCAGAGAGTGGGCGGTGGTTAAACTCATTCTCTCATTTGTATTCATAGAGGGTTGTGTTGCGTAATCCTCCCAAATATAATTAACAACATAATGCACTCAATGCCACACCGCGTATCTTCTGAGACTCTTTACGAGACGTGATGAGACATAGGTCTGTCTGTCTCCCTCTATCTATCTATCTCTCTCTCTATCTCATCAGTCGGATAGATCTATAGCTATATTCTATTTAGGATGAGTCCCATTCACCCTTCAGCAAGTGTCAGTGAGCTGGTGCAATCACAGTAAACACTGTTTGGCAGGGCTAATGGATATGGCCTGTTTTTAGATGGTTGCTGCCGTTCATAGACTGATTATATTCTGCACTGTGTTGACAGCTGCTCAATTGCTCTCACCTGTTGTGTCTGTGTAGTCGTGTGTGTGTGTGTGTGTGTGTGTGTGTGTGTGTGTGTGTGTGTGTGTGTGTGGTGTGTGTGTGTGTGTGTGGTGTGTGTGTGTGTGTGTGTGGTGTGTGTTGCACGAGTAACCATTTCCTAAACAGGATCACACACACACACCACACACCACACACACACACACACACACACACACACACACACACACACACACACACACACACATGCCGCTGTTAGATTCAAGTGATTGATATGAGAGGGCAGTGGTTGTTTCAGAAATACCCTCTTTAAAGGTTATCAGTGTCTCTGGGAAATGCTCTGGTATGCAATTAAAGCCCTTTGGACATGCAGTCATGCAGTTATCAAATTTACCATTTGTTTTTATATTGGACTAGAGTGTAATATTCCACAGAGGAACGCTGGCCGTGTTTATCTCTGGGATGCCAGCAGATTGCATCAAAGTCTCTTATTTCAGAGGAGATACATTGTGGATTTTGGCCGCGGGGTGAATGCTATTTGCTGTTGCTCTACATTATTCAAATGTCCTCATTTTTTTATATTCGTCTTCCTCAAGTAAGAAACAGTAGTGAGTTTCTCCGGCGCATGGAAAGCCAGTTGCAACCACCCGCCACCACTTGACAGAAGAAGACAGCTCATTATAAAAAGAGCGAGAAACCATGTTTGATGTTTCTACTTAGCGAGGGAGGCACTGCTATATCAAGCCATCCCTCACAGGCTTCTGCTTTATAAGAGAGCACCCGTTTGCAAGCGGGCTGGGATTTGATATGCCCGCAGTTCTGATGATGAGTGAATTGAATTTGGCTAAATTTATAGACAGTGCACACAGAAAACACAGGAAAGGAACGGGAGAGATGCTGCTTTTGGTTTTGCATTCAAGTTGGTTCTTTGAGCATATAGGGTGTAAGTGTTTATAGATATTGTGTGTATAAATATATTTTATATACATGGTTCTTTGTATATATGCATATGAATATAGATAAACGTGTAATATATATATATATATATATATATATATATATATATATATATATATATATAAATATATATATATATATATGTTTCTCGTATTTCTCTCTGACTCAAAATATATGAACGCATAAATATATATCTTTTGAGTCAGAGAGAAATAGGAGACATGAAGCAAAAGTAGTAGAAATGCAAACAGAGGCATATATATATATGTTTGTATGTGTATGTGCGTGTGGGTGCGTGTGTGAGTGTATTTCAGTCTCTTTGAGGGGGAAGAGAGATTGTTCAGTCAGACAGATACTTGTTAAACGGTGCACTGCCAAGGTAAATGGCTCTGTCTTTTATATGAGTTTCTGCGTTTCTCCCTCTCTCTCAAAAACACAAACACACACATACACACACACATACAAACACACACACACACACACACACACACACACACACACCCACACACACACACACACACACACACACACACACACACACACACACACACACACACACACACACTGTCCTCACATCTGTCCTCCAGATTTCCCCCTGGTTCCGTAATAGTATCCCTCTGCCTCTGAACCATTCCACTCCGCCTGTAACAAGCAATTCAGCTATTAGCTCTTCAAATGAAAACACATTTAAAAAAGGAAAAACAACTCTACTTTGTCCCTTACAAAATTGGCCCTGCAGTTCTCCAAATCAGGCTTTTTTTTCTTTTTCCTGTTCAGGTCAAGCTTTAAAGTGTTCAATCAGCCAGGGGAGATGTTAAGAAGAGGAGAGTTTAAGTAAAGTAGGCCCCATGAAGAAACTATTTGTTTTCTAACTGCTTCCTGTGCTACCAAGTTTTAAAATGTTGTACTATATACTTAAGAATCTTAAGAATATGGGCGCAATATTTGTGCTGTCATTATATATATATGTGTAAATGTGCTGTGTTGCATCTATTTAACTGCCATACCATTGATTAACTGAGTCCAGCCTAAGTGCTGGTATACGCGTATAATCTATATCTATTGAATCCCTCCAGAGAAATGTATTTCCTCATTGAACAGTGAGTGGCTACTCCATGGCTACTCTCAGGCCACGTATTACATTCCGTTGACAAATTGACAGATCTTGTTCTCTTCCTGGTTTCCACAACTGGTTCTCATTTCAATTCCATTTCCGTCCGATGTCATTCACTCCTCCCTGTTTCCTATTGTAAAACTCCTTCTCCCTGGCCTTGATTTGTTTATGCTCGTGGTGAGAAGGGAGGGGGAGAGGGACACTGTTATTGAGTATGACAGCGTTTACTTGTTCCCTGTGATAGTTTTCATCTCAGTCTTGACTTCCATGCGATCTCCTTAACTAAAATACAAATACAAAGGTACAGCCGTGCCAAAGCAAAAGCAATTCAGTTCTCAGTCAGCGAACTCTTCAATTATGTGGGGAGAAGAACATTGATCTGTTCGTATTTTGATTTGAATCGATGTTGTCCATTCAGAATGTTAAGTATGAGCTAAGGATTCGGGGATAGAATTGAATTGAATTGAATTTGTATTCGATGATGCAATGAAAGTGATGATTCCTCACCTCTCGCTCACCCCCCTGCGTCGCTCTGTTGTGCATGCCGTCCTAACGTCCTCTCTCCTTGCAGCACGAGGTCATCGCCGTGTCGGAGAAGGTGATTGTGCGCCTGGACGACCTGGTGAAGTGGACGGTCCCGGACGCGGCGGGATGGGTCCGTGGACAGCACGCCCAGCCCCTCAAGGCGGCGGCGCTGAGGGAGCTGGGGCGCAACGGGCAGCGGGAGGCCCTGCACCGCTACCGGGAGAGCACCCTGACCAGCGGCCTCAGCTTCAGGGACATCCAGCGGGAGAGGGCGCAGCTCGGTAAGAGGCCCGGACACCCGGGGGTGGGGGTCGGGGGGCGTGTCGGGGACCAGGGGGGTCACCTCCTGTTGGGCTGGCTTGTTTTGCTTGACCAAAAAAACGGTACTATTAAGAATATCAAATCGTGTAGAGGATATTGGGTTAAAATGGGTTAAGGCTCTGAAGTGCACCATTAGATTGTTATGAAGACAAATATAGGGCCTCTAACCTTAAGCTGTTTTTTTTAATCCCGCTGAATGCGTGCTGTAATTCCCTTCGCCTGACGCTCAAAATCTCTTTTTACACCCCTTCCCGCCGATTGATCAAACACATCGCGTCCATTACCGAGTCTTTAACTGGCGGTTGGAACTCTTCCCATTATAGCAAACTGGAAATGCTGCTGCTAATTGAAGCGAGGATAGAGGTCTGTGGCGGCGTGGTTTTTGCAAGCCCATTACCATTTACACAATGTCACAACTGTGTAATCCGAGTGTGTGACATGAAGACACAGCAGCCAGCGAATATTTCAGCTGGCAATTTGCTCGCTGCATTTAAATAATCGAGTCATAACAAAGTCGAAAACCAGTGAACCTTTGTCCCCCGAAGAATTTATATCACTATGTTAAAGTCGTAAATTAGATGTAAATCTCGAGGGGGGGGGGGGGGGGGATTGTTATTGAGTGATTGTTATTGTGTTTGTGCTGCGTGGTTCTCCCTGGGTCGTCCGGTGTGTATCCATCATGTGCCACAGTGTCATTAGGTGTCAGGGAGGTGTTTGTTTCTGGCAGCGTTCAGGGGCTTGCACACTCGCTGCTAGTAGCCAGGGATCCTGGGCCAACATACAGCTGGATGTTTCTCATGACGATGACTCATCAGAGGAGGAAACTCTATTTACAGACGGAGAAAGGACATAATGTTCTTTTATCGCTGTTTTCCCTGGTGATTTACCATGCTTTCAGTTGGCTTTGATGCAATAGCATTTGCCTATAGTTCTTATGGGTTGATATAGCTGAGCATGCAGCAATGGCAAAAATGCATCTGCAATGCATGCTGTTAGGGAGCAGGGCAATAATGTAAATATATATTTATTATTAATGAACGATATTGACGGGTAACATTTAAATAAAATGATTAAAAAAACAAACAATGCTGAAAACGCCTTAACCTGCTCACGGTAGCAACAACAAAAGACACAATGTATTGATGACTCTCGTGTTGTTTTGCCCCTTGGATTTTCCTGCTTGTTTCTCCCTCTGAATGGTGCCTTGACCTTGAATACAGTCAGGGCGTTGTTAGAATCTCATACACCAAGAGGACAGGGCAATCAATAATGGATGCTTTGTCGTTCTGAGTACTCTAGGAATCAATAGTGTTTGATTGTGCAGCATGCGTGTGCCTGAGTTCGTATGTGTGTGTGTGTGCATGCGTGCCTGTGTGTGTGTTTGTGTCAGAGATTGCTTGCCGGCATAAGCAGGTGTGTCAGCCGGACTCCTGAAGGATATTATGTTTCATACTGTGGCCACCTATAAATATGCTGCATAGTAAGCAGTTGATAGATTTCCTTTGTTTTGCATTTTATCGACTGTTAAATTATGCTTTTTTTTACGAGGTTTGTTAGTTTATATAATGGGCCTTTGGCCTGGGAATGTGTGTGTGTGTGTGTGTGTGTGTGTGTGTGTGTGGGTGTGTGTGTGTGTGTGTGTGTGTGTGTCTGTGTGTGTGTGTGTGTGTGTGTGTGTGTGTGTGTGTGTGTGTGTGTGTGGGTGTGTGTGTGTGTGTGTGTGTGTGTGCGTGTGTGTGTGTGTGTGTGTGTTGGTCTGCGCACACACACACGCACACACGTGCATGGTTGTGTACAAATGTTTGTGTCGCTAATGAGTGCTGCTGCCGTTAATGACTCCATCAGCTTGGATCTAAATGCACTTGTCACTATGATGGGACACTATACTGAAGAATCTGCTGCCTCAGCTCAACCAGCTATGGCTTTGGCAGGCCACCAAAAAGCACAAACACATACCCTGCAAGCTCGCACGCACACACGCACACGTGCACGTACGTGCCCTGACACAACGCACGTACGC
>NC_079426.1:22317534-22332534 GCF_026213295.1 Gadus chalcogrammus | reverse complement strand
AACCCTGCATATTTCATCAGCGGCAGCGGCCCATCTGCTTTATGAACACGCGTAAAGCTGTCTTTACCTCGGGCTCCTCACTGTTTTGGGCAGATCAACACCCGTGATATCAGCCCACTTTTTAATTCAGCCGAACCCGGCCGCTGTTAAGAACATAATAATACTATCTTATGTTGTGCCCTCGAGGTAAAAGTGAGCGTTGTGTTATCACATGCCCCAGTAAAGAGCAGAACAAACAAAGTCATTAATAAATCTGGGGAGAAAATCTCAGCTTGACTCCGAGGCTGGTCCTTTGACAACCTGTGGGATATTTATGTGACGTCATCAAACCCACCAGAGGGTTTTTATTCTTGTTTCCTTGCAGAGTCTTTTTGTGTTTGTTTTAATTTCGAAATAGCTCATCCATTGCTGTATGACAAGAATAGGCACGATGTTTTTCCTGCTAGTGTGTTGCAACCTCATGAGGTAGTTCTTAGTGACAACACAATATTGCATTTAATCGTTGACGCTAATAGGAATGGCATTGTTCGACGGTAGCCGGAGGTTTTGTGAAACTGTCGAATCAAATCAACGATTACCTGGAACAACCTTTTGTTGTGTTTCAACATTGCCTTTGTTTGGAACAAAATAATCCATTCCCTATTTAAATCAGTGCAGTGACATAAAATAACAAGAAAATCACTGCCAACGAATAATGCAGATCAGCTCTTCCATATTGGCTTCAAGTAAGCTCAAATATTAGCACAAGCGTCGGCTGGAATATCTCAGCGGCTATATGAGCTATGAGCTGGAATAAATAGAATAGCAGATCAGCTTTTAGCCTTTAGAAACAGCAGAGGTAATGCCTTTCCCCCGCAGTGAAAGGTAATTGCAATAGGGCTTTGATAGATTCCACAGCTTTGTGGAAGCAACGTTTGTGTGTGTGTGTGTGTGTGTGTGTGTGTGTGTGTGTGTGTGTGTGTGTGTGTGTGTGTGTGTGTGTGTGTGTGTGTGTGTGTGTGTGTGTGTGTGTGTGTGTGTGTGTGTGTATGCGTGCATGCGTTTATGCGTTTGTGCACAATCTTGGCTAGCATACCTGCTTGGCCGCTTGTAATTACGAGTCCTCATAATGACAACTTCAGCTCAAACAAGGGGAAAGGCATAACAATAAAATGGGATGTGAACTAACACGCTTTCCCCAGAAAAGATCCAGCATTATGCTCAGTCCTGATTTTCTTTTGGGGTGACTTTGATTCATTGAGTGGCACGGCAGTTGGAGGCAGCGTCTTGGCATGTAACAATAGATCATTTGATGTACTGCTCCGTCCTCCATGCCAACCTGTCACTCCGTTTCCTCGTTACCCGCCGGCCAGAGGAGTCCAGGAGCGTCTGGCGCGAGGCACTCGACCCAATCTTGATATTCCCCTTGACTTTCCTCTCGGCCCCTCATCTGGGGGGGTGGGGGGGTTGATGCATTCACCTTGTGGAAGGACAGTATTCAGATAGAGAGCAGGGGTGGGGGACAGGGAGAGGATAGGAGACGGCGTGGGGGGGGGGTCACCAAACGCTTTGTCAACGACACGTTTGATGCGGAGAGCACGTGGTCAATATGTGTGTATGAGGATGTGTTCTGGTCTCTGTGTACATCGATATGTAAATCTATATATTTATTGATATACATCTATGTCTCTTGCTCTCTGTCTATAAGTATAGTGGTGTCGTATACAGTGTGTGAGATGAAGGCTGCTAAACATACTCTGAATTGGCCTGATTTGTGTTTCATACGTGTTTTATGCTAATGCAATATTAATGTAATGTTGGTTTGCGGATGCTAATAAAGGAACATTGGCCCTCCATTATTTTAGCATATTTAATTACATGGCAGAGCTCGCGGCTTCACCAGGGATTTCTCAAGAGCGAGAGGAGTTAAATAATTACTAAAGCAGATCGTTCCAGCTTGTAAAAGGCAACAGTGTTTTTCTCTTCTGTTATTATTATATTTGGACGTGCCTCTCACACAACGGGCATCACCACCACTTCCACTGCTCTCCATTCATCCCAGAAGCCTCCACTTCCTTTTGTCTGTCTGACTGTCTGTCTGTCTGTCTGTCTGTCTGTCTGTCTGTCTGTCTGTCTGTTGGCGAGCATTATGTCCAATGACATCACAATAGCTCAAAATGTGAACAGATGGCAGTGGGTTTTTAATGACATATTTCTGTCTGTAGGCGCGTCCTCTAAGCCGCGGCATAAAGCCTCCCCTCCTTGGAGAGCACTCAGGCTCCAGCCACTATCATATGCTGCGAGTGTCACTGCTTTCTCCACTGCCACATTGTCGCGTCCCCCCAGCTAAATAAATCCCATGTAAATTGGGTATTGTGTTGGATGTAATTATTGAAAGGGGTTCCAGTCGGCTTACCTCGGCCGACTGTTTATTTAAAGCCTTTTCCTGCTCTTCTGAACAGATCCCCTGATAGAGGCAGAGATACAGAGGGAGAGAGAGAGAGAGAGAGAGAGAGAGAGAGAGAGAGAGAGAGAGAGAGAGAGAGAATGAGAGAGAGAGAGAGAGAGAATGAGAAAGAGAGGCTCTTATATAAGGACAGGAATTCACAATAGAGTCCTGCTGAATGACAGGCACCCCCCACCCCACCCACTCCATCCCCTTACAGTTTTACCAATGGGAAACACACACGTCCTTAATAGCCCTCCTTCTTGACTTCCCTATAGTATTTCTCTTTCCTCCTCCCCCCTCCTCCTTCTTCGTTTTTTTTCCTGCTCCATTCTTTTCCTTAAAAACATATTAAATCATGTTTCCTCTTTGGGCTGGCGGCCCACGCCCTCAGAAACCACTCTGGGTTGATAATGGGGCCTGGGGCTTTGAGGAAACACACACGGCAACTTTGATCTGGAATGACATGTCATTCTTTCGCCTGACCCAATTCCCAATCTCCTGATAAGATGTTTTTTTCCCCCTCCCTCTCCTTTCCCCCCAACCTTCTTGTGGAATTTGTTCAAATTGGAACTGGCTGTTCCATTAAAGATACATTTAAGGACAATGCGTCATTCGTTTTATTCTGATGGAGGAGGAGCTTATGTTTGCACAAACACAACAACTGTTGCCTGCCTTACGACCAGCTAAGGACACCAATTGAATAAAGTACAAGCTGGACAACTTTCCTGTTTGTCCTGCTTCCTTGTTCCTTCCCCTCGGTTTCTTTCACTGGATCTCTCTGGGTCTCCGGATCTGAATATATCTCTGGATGTGACAAGTGCTGCTGTCCCAGCTCCCAGTGGTCCCAGCTCCTAGTGTCCCAGTGGTCCCAGCTCCTAGTGTCCAAGCTCCTAGTGTCCCAGTGGTCCAAGCTCCCAGTCGTCCCAGCTCCTAGTGTCCCCCTCCTAGTGTCCCAGCTGGGCCTTATTGTGTCGCTCTGGGATCTGTGTCTGATGAAAGTGTCCGTCCTATCAGACGTTTCATCCTCACCTGTGTGTGAAATTAATTTAGCCTTGGTTAGTATATAGTAAGCGGAGGGCTTGTTGTTGAAACTTTAAAAAACGAGAAGAAAGAAAAACAAAAAAATAAGGTGGGGAACATGAACTGGATGTAATATTTAAACCGTGTGATGTTTGTGTTCCTTTCAGTCGCTGCCAGAGCAGTTTGGTTCTTTTCATTTTTTTGCCCTGCGTTTTTCTTCTGTAGCTCCGCTCTGCTTGACTTCACAGAGAGCAGATTCACTGCCCTTCAAAAACACACACACCAGCAGTTGGCCATTAGTCAATGCCTAGCTCTGGAGCAGAAAGCGAATCTGTCACAACGCAATGGGAGAACAGCATGTTGATTGTCAGCGCTGCTTTCAACAAACCAGTGTGTTGCTCATCTTTAGTTACAGGCCCGACTGTATTGGCTCTAGCTGCCCGCCTATGACCCCGAGGTAATCATATTTCAGCTCTGCTATGCAAAAAAAACGGCGCCAAATTCCCCACACAGCACAAACAATATCTTAATATGGAACGAGACCGTGCTAGGCCCCGGGGGGGCGCTCCGATAGCTCTTTTATAACGAGCCTCTTAAAGGTTGTTTGTTGCTATTGTTGCTGTGTGTCATATAGTAAAGGGAACCAATTTGGGCTTTTGAATCATTTGGTTATGTTTAACAGGAGCTGTTAAATGCAAAGTTTTCAATCTGGCAATCAATAAAGCAGGCAGCTGACTCTGGCCCTGTGCCAGATGCATTAGGCCCGCTGGAGACGGTTGCTAGGGAGCGCAGGCTGCTTGGGGCAAAGAATGTTTAATGTAATAGAATCACATAAATCAACCGCAGGAAAGTGCTTGTGTTTTCTCTTCTCCTTCTTCTCCTTCTCCTTCTCCTTCCTCTATTCGTCTCTGTTCCTTCTCCTCTGCCATCAGCGCTGCTGTGCTGTGAAATAACTAAACCATTGGATATGGGCGTGCGCTGGTGGAAATATGCTGTTGTGCTTTCATGTTTACGACCTCGACAACCGCAGAAATATGGCAGATGGAATTTAAAGGAAAGTCGAGTTGCATTTTGCCTATGAATGTACCGACTTGTTTTTCCCCAATCCGTACAATATATGTTCACGCCAGCGCAGCCCCGTGCAATATTATTCAGTCCTGATTTTTTTTCGGTTTTCATAGCTGTGTGTCCTCAATTTCCGTGGGCTGCATACTCGATTAAATGAGACGAAAAATTATAGTAAGCAATATTTTTTTTCTTCTTCTTTAAAAGCCTGCTGCCCCACCCCAACTGAAATGAAGGAGGCACTTTGCTGCTTGACCATAATTAAGAACAGGAGCCAACATGCATTGCTCTCTCTCTCTCCTTCCCTCCCTCCCTTCTCTCTCCCTCTTCCTCTCTCTGTCTGTATAGTTCCAATAGAACATTTCCTCTGGGTTCTTGTGCCCTTTTGTGGGAATATGATTCCCCCCTCCCCCCCATTCCACATACACTCTTAAAGCGTTTGCAACACACAGGACATGCTTTGTGTACGTCAAAGCCCTGATATCTCTGCAGCGCTCTTGTATAGGTGCGTGCACAGCCCGGGGGCGTGCATGCGCACGGCCTAGTGGTTGATATTATGGGCAGAGGAAAGACGAGTCCATGGCCGTGAGTGATGTAGTGTTGGTGACTGACTGCTGGCTGCTGTCGTTGGACTCATTTGCAGACACAGCGTGTTATGTTGCGGGGTTCTGTCGGATGAATGTGAATAGGGTTTAAACCACGGGCTCCCTTTGAACAGAACACGCTCACACAGCCCCAGTAGTGACACAACACACAAGCGCTTTTCTCCTGCTTTATTTATCTTTTGAGTGATTCATTTCAATGTTTCTTTATGGGTTAAACACACACACACACAACTTTCGAATTGGGAAAATGCTGCCTTTCATTTTTTGCTTTAATTTTGTTTTATCCCGTCATAGACATCCACAGCACGATTAAACCATGAATCACCCATCGTCAAGTGGTTTGTTCTCACTTGCAGACGCCTTGGGCTCTCTCTGCTCCCCCAATCCCCCGTCCCACGCCTCATTTACATTCAGTGTCATTGACAGTTGCTGTTTGTGTTTATATTAGGTCAGCTTTCAATAACATGAAACCAATATCCTCATCAAATCGTATGCCTGCTGCTTCTTATGTAGCCGGCGTCTCAGACGGTGTCCTGTGTCCTAGTGCCAACCCAGGGAGAGAGAGATGGATGGGATATGTGTTATATGTTATGAGAGAGAGTCTAAATGAAAACAGGGCAACCTCTCTCAGATCAATACAGAGCACAGGAGCCTTGAGGATGGAGAGAGAATATCAAACTGCCGTCTTTTCCTTCCTTTCTCACTCTCTCTCTTTATCACACACACACACACACACACACACACACACACACACACACACACACAAACACACACACACACACCACACACACACACACACACACACACACACACAACTCTATTCCTGCCTTCTCCTCTTTTCCTCCTCTTTTCCAACATATACCCTAACTACCCCTCTCTCTCTCTCTCTCTCTCTCTCTCTCTCTCTCTCTCTCTCTCTCTCTCTCTCTCTCTCTCTCTCTCTCTCTCTCTCTCTCTCTCTCTCTCTCTCTCTCTCTCTGTCTGTCTGTCTCTCTCTAGCTCTCTCTTTTATTCAAAAATATAACTATATAAATAAATAAAACAAAGAAAGGAAAAACGAGAGGGAGGGAAAAAAGGAAACAATATGAATTCGACATTATTGGCTGTGGGTTACATACTTCACCATTTTCTGCCAGCCCTAGAGAAGCAGCTAGGGGGAAGTTGAAGCATTCGGCATCCAGGCAGATAATGTGGAAACGTTGACAACAGCACATTTCAGCCCAGCCAGTGATTTAGAATGACAGCGGGCGACAGAGACCAGCTCTCCCTCTGGTTTTTCGCTGCTATTCTGTGAAACAGTGAAACAGTCAGCGCCTGAGATCTGTGGTCAGAGTTCATGGCCTAATGATTGTTTCTAAGCTCTGTTTGAAGGGAGAGATACATTGAATATAAATGAATGCAGTTGTCTTTGGTTGTTTTCCACCAGAGCCTGGCTCTATTATATCTTCAGCGTGGATATTTAGAAGCGTACTTGAAGAATACAGTGGAGTTGACACACATTTGCTGAACAAACACCTCAATTATCATTCAGCCTTTCACCTGTTCTAGAAAATAACTCTCAATAATATATCTTATCTTCTTCATGTTGAGCAGCCACTTGCAATGTAAACAAAAGTCATAATGAATATGTTTCAGCATGTGGCATATTGTGAGATTTATGTAATAGACTGTAGATAAACACATACCACATAGTCAAATGTTCAACATGTATAATTACACAAAACCCTCTCGCTTTTGTGTGTGTGTGTGTGTGTGTGTGTGTGTGTGTGTGTGTGTGTGTGTGTGTGTGTGTGTGTGTCTATGTGTGTGTGTGTGTGTCTGTGTGTGTCTGTGTGCGTGCGTGCGTGCGTGCGTGCGTGCGTGCGTGCGTGCGTGCGTGCGTGCGTGCGTGCGTGCGTGCGTGTGTGTGTGTGTGTGTGTAATTAATAGTATGCCTGATCTGCACTAGGAGTGGAACTTGTGTCTGGGCACGACCCACCTCTGTATCCGTAATATGGTCATTAAACTCTTCTTCCTGGTGTTGTTCCTGTTGTGAAAACATGGGGAGATTAACGTGTTCTATTCCAAACTGACATTTCTTCCTGGCCCCTCTGCTCTGGTGATGCCTCGCCCTGTTCCTCCACAGAAGAATGGATGTATGTGACTATGATCTCAATATTACATTAGATGTTTAACTTGTTTTCCTCGTGACCGCCGGCTCACTACTGTACACAATGCTGGCAACAGAACGAGTTCAGCATTTGTGGGCTTCATGTGTCTTCAAGCCCACCGCCAGAGAATTGTTCCGAATAATGGTCTTATTTTGGTTTAACTGTGAGGAGACAAGTAAAAAAAAAAAGCAGGCAGAAAAGAAAGCAGTGCGGCATTGTGTTGTGAAATGCAGTGTAAGCAGGTCAGCTCAGCAGCAGCGGGCTTCTCTGTTTTGCTATCATCGCATTGTGCCTCCTTTTCCCCTGCTGTCAAGGTATTGATTAGACAATGGTGAGACACAGATAATATAAGTCTGCCTCGACTTTATATATAAGATATTACAGATGATGTAAAAAATACAACCTGGAGAATAACCAGGCTAAAACTAAAAAAAGAAGGCGAGAGAATTGATGCAGAATATTATGGGTATTATAGATGTGTAGGAATCTGCTGCATCGGATGTTAACTGCTACTGCTTTCTCCGGACAGCCTTCCCTTTTCTCGTATTATTATTATTTAGTGTCTGAACTTCATTGTGTTTCCAGCAATGGCCTCAATGGTACTAACCTCAGCTGTCCAGTAAGGGGTTTATGACCCCTGACAACGTTGTAGTTTATGAGGTCAGCAGCTTTTACAACACACGGCCCTCCAAAATAATCTGCCACTACCACAGCTGTTTGATCAACTCACTGTGTGTACCGCTGTCCCCCTGAGGGGATGTGCAAGG
Source organism: Gadus chalcogrammus (assembly GCF_026213295.1). NCBI lineage: Eukaryota > Metazoa > Chordata > Actinopteri > Gadiformes > Gadidae > Gadus > Gadus chalcogrammus. The sequence goes on along the minus strand of NC_079426.1, from coordinate 22,324,499 downwards.
GAGAACATCAGAGAGAGAGAGTGGGAGAGAGAGAGGGGGAGAGAGAAAGAGACACACACGGAGCGGGAGAGAGCGAGAAAGAGAGAGCGAGAGGGAGGGGGGGAGAGAGAGAGAGGAAGGGGGAGAGAGTGAGGTCATATGAATAAGCAGAAAACAAGAAGAAAATGGAAAGAAGGGGGGCCGGGGGGAGGATATGCAAGAAATGCATGGAATGGAAGACATGTCGGAAACAGAGAGGAAGAGAGGAATACTATGCAAAGGTAGAATCGCTCTTATTTTGGAAAGGTCAAAGCTACATAAGCCAGTATGTTCCCTTTTAAAGCCAGCATAACTCGCTGTGTGCGTGTACATGACACGCAGAAAAAAGCTCCATTGAGGACGTTATATCACAAACAGAGCCTCACACGCAGAGAAACATCCACCAAGGTGACTGGGTCCCAGAGCTGCCGACTCACTGTCACACACATTAGCCTGCTGCCATAAAACACACGCACGCACACACGCACACACGCACGCACACACACACACACACACACACACACACACAACACACACATCCTCGTATATATACACTTCACAGGCTGTACTTGCAGTTGGCTGTGGGACACACACACATACACATGTACAATGCACAGATTCAGAACAGTTATTAATGCCCTTCAGGCGCTGGCTCTACCTACAGCCTAATCAAGAGAAACTCTGTGAAGGACGAGAGAGAGGTAGAGAGAAAGAGAGAGAGGGAGAGGGAGATAGAGAGCAGGTTGGGCTATGACTTACGATACAATTATTACAATTCCTGACATTTTGAAAAAGGCCCCCCCTCTGAGCTGTGATTGCATGCGTCAACTGACGCATTCTTTGATGAATGTGCAGCCAAACGTGTTTGTGTGTGTCTTGGTGTGAGTGTGTGCACTTAATGATGTATCTAAACTTGAACGCCATATCATTCTCTTTTAAAGTGGCATAGTAGTGGACCTAATGACTTTACTTAGCACTGAATACATCCATAGCTAGCCGGCTATTAAGGGTCACTTACCTGGCTCAGAGTCCTGGCACATTTTAATTGGACGCAAAGGCATGACCTCGATGACATATGCCTGCGTCTCATTTAGTTCATAATAATAAAGAATAAAATCAGCACTTTTTTTTCATTGTATATTTTTAATACAATGTTGCATTAACACAGTTTGTTAATGCAACATTGCCTTCAATGTTGCATTAACAAACAATATATCCTACAATTCATTCATTTATTCTCAAACCCTCCGTTCTTTAATTGACTTGTGACATGAGTTCTTGAGTCAGAACAATAGAGAAATGGTGGACACTGAAACAATGGAACATATCCTTCTTCCTCTGTGCTGCAGCGGTCTGTACGCATTGTTTGTCTGTGCTCAGCAGTGCTTTGACCTGGTTACGTGGATACATTGGATCAGACTGGAGTGAGCGTCCCTCTCCCCATCACAAGTTACCGTGAGCAGATTCCACACGTAGCAGGAGCATTCTTGATGGTTTCAAGATGCGGCCTCCCAGCACTCACAGGGACCCAATTAGACTGACCTTTAAAACTAACTAAGCATGTAGTGAGGGGATTACTTCCTACATTCCTACCATTCCAATGCAAATATCAGAGGATGTTTTGTGTTCATCAGCCACAACTCTATTCCAGTATTTATGGGATGTTTTATATCGTATCACAAATGTTGTCATAAATATGATCACGTTGTGTTGAATCAGAAATGATGGCGGATTTCATTTCTTTATTAGCCATCGTATATTTCATCATGCTAAGCTATTTGTGGATTTCTTTAAACAGCATTGACAGATGTAGGATTGTTGTCATGTAATAAAACGCATAATCTGTAATTTTTAATTAGGTGAGTGCTGCATGCAGCGCTCAACTAGTGTTCTTCCTAAGTTTTATTCTTTCTTTCTTTCTTTATTATTTTCTCTACACACTTTGGGACCTATCTCCTTCCTAAATATTTCACCTAGAGACTCCATTCAAATTTTAAAATGTTCAGAATAGCTTGGAATTTTTAATATATTCTGCTTTTAAAATACAACCTTTATAACATGGGAGTCAATGGATGGACGGCGGAGCCTTCAACTGTTTAAGACGTAACTAGTTCAATTGTTATCTTCGTTCAAACCATTTAACAAATCTACACACTTGCATCTACAATAATATCTAAACGGAATATCGATATCATTTAAACTTTATTCAGAATCACAGTTTTAGTTTCATACCGGCTTTGGTCTCATTGATTTACGTTCAGGCTGGAGCGTGATGACGTTCAGCAGTGTTGCCAGATTGGGCGAGTTTTGAAGGACGTTCAGGCAGTGTTGCCAGATTGGGTGTTTTTTCCCAACTCTATTGAACTACTTTTAATCCGTGCACCAGCAGGGCAGGGCATTACATTTGACCTTTCAGATTCTTCAGTTCAATTCACTTTACATTTCTGCATTTTTAGCAATGCTTTGCGCTTTTCAGTCAACTGTGACAGTATTTGTTTCCAAACATTTACATTTCTTAAATGGTTTGCATGTTTACATTGTTTACTCCATTTAGACTTTTGAACTTTTGTTCAAATCCCTTAACTCGATTTAAGCCATTTAACGTTTCTTTAATGTCTTAATCTATGTGGCTTTATTAAAAAAGATTTTCAACCTCACTTTGTACTACAGCACTCACCGCATTTTCTGCAGGAAATGCATTTTCTAGTTCACAATATTGTTGGATTATAAGGTTTATTTCAACAAGGTCAGTATTATTTGCATAATCCCTGGGCTTTGGATACCATCTCACACCACACACACACACGCACACACACGCGAACATACACATAACACACACACACACACACACACACACACACACACACACACCACACACCACACACACACACACACACACACACACACACACACACACACACACAAACACACACACAACACACACAACACACACACACACACACACACACACACACACACACACACACACACACAAACACACCCACACACAGGATTCCTTACCTCACCTCAAACTGCTTGTTAAAGCGTGTCCCACTAAGTTGTGAGATCTTAGACTTTGTCTTGACATTTCATCTCTAACCCCCTTTTCCTTTTAAAGGCAATGCATAGCTTTCACTCCCCGAGCATGCAGTGCTATTATCTACTAAGTGGGCATTAACGGCTCCATTCTATCCAATTCTGTTAGCCCGTGCTGGTGCTGAGAATTGGGAGGATGTGAGAGTGAATCTAAATGTCTCCTAAAGCTTTATTGGAAATGGAACGGCGGTCTCAGATGCTGTCCTTTAAACTCTGCCGAGCCTTTACCTGACTCTGCTTGGCGGAGAGCAGGGTCTCTGTGGGGGATCAAAGAGGTGTGAATGATTCGCCGTCCCCCTTAGAGATGGGTGTTACCTTTAGAGACAATTGTGATATCGGATGTAAAACAATAAATACAAATAAACCCAGAATAAACCCAGATCGTTTGGGCGTCGAAGGATCTTGTTTGCCTCAGGGGTGTGAGTCAGGAGACGGTGCAAACACAAAAGCCTTTTCCTCTCGCTACAGTATATATTTGGCTCCCTAGTTACGATGACAACCGAAAAACGGATGTTGGAACCAAACAGCTTACAAACGCAGTCAATCCAATTAAAATATTGGTGAGAGTGTTGGAAGTTTGTGCTAAATAAAAACCAACACTTTATTTGCTTTACTTCTGCTAATGTGTGACCACATATTTGTAAATGGTTGTAGGGATTTGAGCCTCAGACGTGCCAAACGGTTTCCGCTGGTGTTAATTTGTTCCCTCCCCCCTCTCTCTCGCTCTCCCCAGGCCAAGAGGAGGATGGGAGCAAGGTCCTGGTCCTCAGCTACCCCCAGTACTGCCGCTACCGCTCGGTCCTGGCCCGGCTCCGGGACCAGCCCTCCTCCTCCGGGCTGCTGGTGGACCACACCGTGCTGGCGCTTGGCGGGATCGCCGCCCTGGGGGGCGACACCAGAGTCCTCTACTGCCGGGACACCTTCGAGCACCCCGTGCTGCTGCAGAACGAGAGCATCTGTGACGAGTTCGGTGAGTGATCGTCTTTTGGTGTCCTTGGTGGTGTTAGCGTCGTAGCCGGTGCAGACCAAACATAGTGAGCTGACCGCGGCCCCTGGTGCGCGGTTCATATGCCTCCTCTGACACACCTCCTTTTCACACCTCCTCTGAGATTGGTATGCTCCGCGAGTGAAGGGCGGGAATGCCCATCCACGGTAACATTGCTGTGAAACGGCGACAACAAATGCAATGGCCACAACCATTGTATACCTAGCTTCTCTGGTGTTCTTAAAGATCTCCTATTATGCTACTTTTCTGGTCTTAATTTCTTATTAATGACTCCTATAGATCAACCTGACACGAATAACAGCACAAAAAACGATGTAGATTTTCGGGAAACTCTTCTTCTCATCTGGGCGCTTTCAGCATTCTCTGTCAACACTCGGCTTCGTCCTTCTCCACCCCCTTGCCCCCCTCCTGCCAACCCCACACCGTTGTGATTGTTTACCTTTCGGAAAAACAGGTTGCAGCATTACCATACATGGAAAATCCGGATTGTTCTACGTAGATAAATCCCGGAAATTTAAACAAGTGAATCGCGACCGGCGTCCCTAGTGTTTAGCACTTTGCACAGCCACCCCAGACGGTCAGCAGGGAATACGTCTAAATGCATGAACGTCATTATTTGACACTTTAGTATGGTTAAACATGACTATAAATCATTACAACAACGTTTATAGGTCATAAAAGTCGAAAAAGCATAATAGGTGCTCTTTAAAGTCCTTGGTGCCCTTAGTTGGCTGAGCTAACTGCCCTAGCATCCTTATCTTTGTTTTGTGTCACCCTTTGTCAAATGACAGCTGGGTAATTAAGCTTTATTAAGCGTTATTACTTAGTTATTTGTTGTTGTGTAGCTGCTAGCTGAAGTTAATACATGCGTGGAGTTACAACACACTCCTCTGTTTAACTAAAGACAAAAAACTAAAATAGGCAAACAACAATCTATCAGTGCTTGGATAATGAATGATGATAATTGGAACTTGCTTCGTTGATGATACAAAGAAAACACCATTGTCTCATAAATCACACTTTTTAGGAGCTGTGTTCTAAACGCAAAGATTGTAGTGCAACATCTTTCTTCTGACATTTCCGAAAGCATGAGTAATTGATGCATTTATTCTCATTTATCGCTGGTGTACTACTTTATTACACGAGCAGCTAACAGTATGCACCAGTAGTCTTGGTGTGATGGCATGTGCAAAGTTGCAGTGTCACGTGGGAAGTGTAGTCCTTGGACACAGTTGAGTGCAGTGAGCCCAACAATTTTCATTACTTTAGAAGTATACTTAACATTAATTAAATGTTCAATGTATGACAGGAATGACATTTAAGTCCTAACCTTAAAGGTTGTAAACGTAACTTCTAAAGGATAAGGAGAAAGTTATTTTAATTGTGCTAAATCTATATATTATTCAATGCTACGATTTTTCCACACATGCAATTCTCAGACTGTTGTTAAATGTAAATGGAATGCATTTATATAGCCCTTTTCTAACCATTGGCCACTCAAAGCGCTTAACAATATTGCCTCACATTCACCATTCACGGCGGAGTCAACCATGCAAGGCGACAGCCAGCTCATCGGGAGCAAACAGTCAGGGTTAGGTGTCTTGCTCAAGGACACCTCGACACTCAGCTAGGAGGAGCCGGGGATCGAACCAACAACCTTCAGGTTCCCAGCCAACCCGCTCTACCTCCTGAGCTACTGCCGCCTGGCTCAGTAGCTCAAAGAGATTATTATTGGGCAGAGATCTCTTTTGTTCTTTGCCTTTATTTCATTTGACACTCTTTGTTTGCGGTCTAACCCTCTTATCTCTTGGCTCAACGGTTGACAAGCCAAAAAACACTTTAAGTTCTCTGAGTAGAACAGCATAGACTCTCGATCAATGTTGCTTTAATTGAATTAATTATAGCCTGAAAGTGGATTCAGTACAGTACTTGATAATTGCCAAACATTTGCAATAAAACATTTGCTAACCCATTTTCCAATATGGTAATTTAATTCCAGTTCACCTCATTCCGTTTCTCCCCCCAAAGAGGACCGCTTTGTTTATTGTCACAACGACGAGTGACGACCACTCAGACCGGCGAGTTGGGCTAATGAAAAGCATTCTGTGGTACAAGTGAGGAATTTGAAAGTGCTGGAACATGTCTGTCTGCCATTCACAATGCCTTAACTGTATGTCATAAATCCCCAAATGTTATCAACGCCAAGCCGTGACCAAACAATGAAACGATGTGATTCATCGCGCTTTGTATTTCCCCTCTGCTCAATAGGCTTTTTGTTTAACGGCAAATTTCACATTCATAGTAATGGCTGCTCTGGTCAAAAGTAATTGTTTTTCTCTTCCTGTAAATTTGCCAGGAGGTAATTGCGTTTTTTAAGAGCGGCAGAGGTGAGAGCAAAAAGGGAAAACTGTTTGAGGCATTGGAAAAATACGTTATGAGTAGCAACACTAACATCCTGTGGCTGCCATTGCTCATTCATTTTGGCACTTTAGCGTGTTTTGCCGTTCCTTTGTGAGTTTAAGCTAAAGGTTTACTTGTAGAGCAGAGGGGGGAGCTATATATGCTGTGTTCTTTGGTTTTTCTACCGTGGCGACCAACAGCGTTATTCACTTAAGGGGGGTTTAGCCGATCTGAATTAAGCATATTTTCCCTGGCATGCGTAGCTGCTATGTTCTGATTGGCCTCGGAACAACAGAGGTCAATAATAAGAGCCCTGGCTCTGAGAAGAAACCCAAGGTCTCTCTGTTCCCATCGTGGATGCAAAAATAACACATGCACAAGCACACACACACACACACAAAGAGAGAGAGCTTGAGAGAGAGAGAGAGAGAGAGAATAGAGAGAG
>NC_079426.1:22302534-22315034 GCF_026213295.1 Gadus chalcogrammus | reverse complement strand
TATTTTGTGTATTTTTGTGCGTGGGTGAAGCTAATGCTGATATCCATTAAGGAGCAAGAGACACTTTCGTAGCTCTTTTGGTTTTGTCTATTTATTTATTTTTCCGTAGCTTGGAAACCTTCCCTTGAGGGTTGTGTTGCTTAACATTGTGTTTTAACTCATTATCTGCTCCTCGTTTGGTTTCTGTTTCCTTCAATATGAAAAAGGGATTGACTGAAATATATGCCAGATACCCCTGCATTGGGGGGGGTTCTCTGATGATTTTCATTAGTAGACTGCTCACTAAGCCCCCATGTGATCCCCTCTGCCTTGCGGAGTTGTGTTTGCCATCACTCCTTCTCTGCGTCTTTCATTACCCATATGTCACAAAATACACACACACACTAACACTTAAACGGGTAAAGAAGCAATTTGATGCATAAAGGTTCATCATAACACAAATAACACATGTAGGATGGCTATTGTCTGGGCAGTTTCTTCAAATACATCCCCCCCTGTAGGATATCACATGCATATGTGACATGTTTGGATATCTGTATAATCTGGACTGAGGATCATATTTGTACAATACAAGCAGCTTGTTCTGACTATTCTTGGAAAAAACACGTGTCCACACACACTACATGTTTGGTATCCTACTTGATGTGTGTGATATGGGAATACTTTGGTAAAAAGCGTGGTTTGGTGCCTTCCGTTTACTCAAATGCAAACTGCGTGCACCCTTGCTGAAAAATGAACTATTTTTTAGTTTCTATGTTACCAGTAGCATTAGTATTAACATGTCGCGGAGAAGTCCAAGGCCAAAAGGATCTCTCCTATCATCCCTATTATGTCATCCACCACAGACCCGCAGCAGAACCAGCGCGTTGCTGCCTCACTATTTTTAGCCGATAGAGGACAAGGAGATAGGTGATGAGCTATAGGCCAGTGCGTGGACCTGATTTTATTAATAATACCCTGTTCTCCGAAGAGAGCCCTACAGAGATATCTGTTTCAGATGTTTCATTAGCGGAGAGATGGACAGGAAACACAGTTCACTCTCACCATTACACAGCTGCCCTTAGCGGCTTATAAAACACAAAGTACTCCATATTTTGCTGACATAGTCTGTACATTTTCTTCTTCTTTTCTAAGGATGCAAATGTAAGTATACGTTTACATTTACATTGAGCGATTTGGCAGATGCTTTCATCCAAATGTCAGATTTGTTATGTTTTGATGAGCAATGGGATCTACCAGGGTTTTGTGCTAATACACTTTGACGATTACAGAATGAGTCAAATTATACGCAAATCATTGATTGTTAAAAAGAACGATTAAAGTAGTTATTTGAAAAGCCCTATTTGGAAGAGTTATCTTTCTCAGAACAATGTCTTAATATTAATAAGCGCCTTTGCGCCTCGACTTGGCAGATGGCCATATCTGACTTACTCCTGCTCACTACGCCACACTCACTAGAGACCTCAGGAACAGAACCGTAAACGCTACACCGTTATACGCGAACAAATCATGTTTCCCCTACCATATGCACTATGCATTTCTAACCTGCAGTACAGCTCCTTTTAGTCCCAGAGAAGGGGATGTACAGCGTTTAAGGCATGGCCCTTTGTTGGGAACACTTGGAGCCCAGGTTCGGGCATGTGTGACTCATCATCATATGTGTGTTTGTTTTTGAACAAAGCATTGAAGTCCGCCCTGTGCCAGGGTAGCTCACGCTCAGAGGCTGAGCATGGAGCCCCTCTACCAGGCTGCTGAGAGGCAGAGGCAAAGGAGAACTAAGTGTTGACTTTGGAATGCGGGTAGCAGCTTGTTTTGGGTTTGCCTTCCTTGAAAACGGGGGCTTTATGTGTTACCTTGGAACGATCATAAATTAGATTTCGCCACTTAAGTTAAATAGGACAACAGCCAAGAGTGCTGCTCATGCATCATGTTCAGGGGAAAAGTTGTAAAATAGCTATTATGAAACAAACAATGAAAAATAACTAAATAAAGCGTTTTACCATTTAGCCTTTCTATATTGATGGAACAGGGTAATGTGTAGACCATTAAGAGCTTGTTGTTGATCTATTTCCGTGTAATGGATGCATCACTGTTTAAAAGCAAAACAACAAAGATTCTGAAATGCATGAACCAATAAACCAGATCAAAACAGAAGAAGCCAATTATGCACCCTACAATATATATCAATTTTTTGTTTTTAGATTTTTTTTAATTATTTTTAATCTCCCTCGTTAAATGCTCGTTAGGCTTTTGTGTGAATGACTGGATGAGGGTTTGTTGGCCAACCAAATCCCATCAACTGTAACTGGAGCATGATTTATTAGAATACATATGTTTTATTGATTTATGGGCTCCTTGTTTATACAGGCATTCATTTATTTATAGGTCGATGCTGTGATTTGTTTTCTTTCCTCTGCGTAATGAATAGGATCAGCCTTGAAGCTTATCCACTTGTTCCCCCTCAACTCTCTCTCTCTCTCTCTCTCTCTCTCTCTCTCTCTCTCTCTCTCTCTCTCTCTCTCTCTCCCCCGCTCTATCTTTTTTTTGCCCTCTTCTCGCTCTCTCTTTCTTTTGCTCTCTCTCAACTCTCTCATAACTCCTATCTCTTTCTCTCTACCCTTTTCCTCTCTCTCTCTCTCTCTCTCTCTCTCTCTCTCTCTCTCTCTCTCTCTCTCTCTCTCTCTCTCTCTCTCTCTCTCTCTCTCTGTCTCTCACTCTATTTCTCTCTGTATATGCATCCAGCTATCATTCAGGTAATACAATCAAGATTGTATATAAAATTGGCTCTTTAAGATGGGAGATTGATTCTGCTCTTAATGAGTTACAAAGAGATATTTCTGATGGATTTAAACTCAAATACCAATTTGTAACTTGACTGTAGCCTGCTTTAAACATGTGTTTTAAACATGATGTAACCTTGACGCTGTTTTTCAGTTGGCCCCAGGGAGGGCCGCACTGATTGAAATGGGGACACAGCACTTTGACATATTTCATTTAATTTTAAAATGAAACTGCTTCTTCATTTTTTGCCGACTTACCGCTGATACTTGTTCATATTCACGCTGACGGCATGCACTCAGCATGTATACTTTTCAGAGATAATCAACAGCTTATTATATAGGTTATGGCTTTCATCAGGAAGCCCATGTACATATTACATTCAGTTTTTGACAGGGTTCACAAATATAGCACTGTTAGTTTACACTGATGGCATGCCCTTGAAAAAACAGGACCACCTTTTTTGGATCAAGTTTCTGTCAATCGCCTCTGCAGTCGAACTGTGCTGACTGGTGTCTTGTTTATTTTAGCTTCTTTGTTTGCTATTAGTTTCTTAAATGCGCCTCATAAAAACACTCGTGCAAAAACAATGTAGAATCGTTTATCTTCTGTTGCTCCGGCGTGTACAGTCGACGTTCACAAGCCGAGGTTCACACCTCTGTGGAAACACACTCACACACAGCTCCACAAATCCCAACGAGGATGATTTCATAATCCACGGCAATAATAAACTTCTTTGAACAGTTTAATTGGCTCTTCCTGGAATGGCTGCGCTCCGCTTCATTTGATCTGATGAAAGAGTAATGTTGCGTCGTCCCGGGGGGAGCGAGTACAAAGGCACACAAATAATGAATTAAGAGCACTAGCCATTACTTTCTATTTCTCCCAATCGCCGCCACAATGAACGCAGAGACACAGAGCTTTTTACACGCATTCATGCCCTGACTAGCTTTAATGTTCAACGGCTAATTACATTTATTAGGCTTGTTTTGCAGTTAAACAAAGATTCCCCCTTCCTCCTCCTGCCTTCCAGTGGACTGCAGTATCCAGGGGTTAGGGTTTAAGATGATATTTCATTTAGAAACGCTGCAGCCATTTTGAATGTAGAGTAGAAGTGTGCGCACAGGTTAAAGAAACCAGGGACATGATGCGGTATCTTAGGATATAGTTCAACATGTCTGTATGGAATGCAAATCATTCTCACCCCAATGCTTATGCTGCATGTTAATAAGAAACAGTAGTAGGTTATGCTAAACCCACGGAGGAGAAATATGTAAAATTGAAACTGAAAAAGTCCTGATGGTTGGGGTGAATGTCATATTTCTCCTGCGGTGGAATATTAATAATGACAGCTTGAATAAAGCGTACACTGTCCTGGTATCGCCAGAGAAAAATGTGCTCATTACCAGGACACGGCGATCTCTCTGTCTTTGTTGCCCTCACAGACAGACACACACACAGACACAACGACACACAGCCACACGCACACACACACAAAAACACACGTGCACAAACACTTGTACTTTGCAGAAGACACTCCACTTGCTAATTGTATTTCTGACAACTTACTTGTCTCAGCGTCACCCTGAAGCCAAAGACATCACTCTTCTAAACAACATTTGCTTAAACATGAACACTGCACACACACATACACACACACACACACACACACAAAAACACACATAAGCACACAAGCACACACAAGCACACACAAACATACACACACACATGCCACGCATGTAGGCATGCATGAATGCACACAGGCACGCATGCACAAACACACAAACACACACACATACAAACATACACCACACACACACAACACACCAAACACCACACACACACACACCACACACACACCACACACACACACCACACACCACACACACACACACACACACACACACACACACACACACACACACACACACACGCACTGATATCTCTTTGCTCTCTTATGACTACTTTAGTCATGTATGCAAACATTTGAAAAAAAAACAAATGGAATACATAGAAAATAATTCTGGGAATTGAAGCCAAATTAAAAATGTCTGGAGTCTTTTTTTTCTTTTTTATCTCCTGGTAAACACATACACTCGTCGGGCTTGTCTCCATGGCAACAGCAGTGGGTGCGTGCCCGGCCCACTGTTTTGATAGCTGCTGCTGATTATGATTGATAATTACTAGTTGACTGGTGGTGTCCTCGTTTCTCACTAACATATGGCGGGGGCCGCCCTTCCTCATGCCTCTGCCTAATTGTTCCCCTTTTCTGATAATAGCTTTTTAATGTCTCGGTTTGTTGCAAACATAGAGCAATGTGTTTTATTTATTTTCTCCAACACCACCACCACCACCCGGTTTGTAATTACATCTGCTCTGACAGTTTTTAGATGACAGCGAGGGGAAATAGATCTGAAAAATGGGAGCGGAGAGAGAAAGAAAAATGAGAGAGAGATGAGAGAGAGAGGATAGGAGGGGGAGGTGAAGAAATCGAATTGATTTGTCATTAAATTTATGTTCCCCTCCCTATACAATGGTTGAGTTAATTTGACAGATTATGAGGACATGGGAAAAGAGAAGCAGTTTTTCTTACAGTGTAGTCGCATATTACAATTCACAACATCTGTTAATTGCCAATCAGTGTGACTTTAATGTAAGTCGGCAAATCAGTGTTCCCTTCATTATCTGTAGGGAGAAAAATGTAAAATGCATACAACCTGCTATTTAGAGGCAATTGGAAGCAATCTCTTTATATTCACACCAGAGGACACTCAGTGAGTGAATTACTTCCTGGTAACAGTTGATGTGTGCTGCCCTACTTACTGGGCCAGGCATTGTCTCCCAGCAGTATCATCCCTACACGGAACATGCAAAATAGCCACTTTGAAGAACGGATATGGAAGAATATATTATGGCAGAAGTTCTTGATCAGATTACATCTATACAAAATAAGACCTCAACTGTGATGCAAAACCTTTTATTGGTGAAAAACTTTACAGACATATCTTTGAGCATGTAACGTACTAAAATGCCTTGAATACATTCAATTCATTTGTTTGGTCAAGAGATAATTATAATATTGAATATTCACTAGTGATGGGTCGGTCGCAATTGATTCAGTCAGAGTGAACGAATCCCGAAGGTGAACGATGATAACTGATTCCCAAAACAAGAGAACTGATTATTTTTTTCTTTCTTTTATTAACATATAACAAAAATATGGTCTCGTAAATAAAAAATACAAACGACCAGAGCTTCGTCTCCCCGCGACCTTATATTGATTGAGTCTAAAATGTTCTCATAGATTCAGCCAAATAGAGTACTACAGCAGGTAGCAATCGCGTTGCCATGGCCCATGGGTAAACAAATGATAAGGCACCACCACACAAGTTAACTAACGATCGCCCTAGGCTTCAATATCATGCAAAGTTTTATTTTTATTTTGTTCTACATCACAATTGCATGCTTTAATAAAGTATTGTTTTTACGAGTTCGAGTCTCATTTGGTCTAGTAGGGAATTTGCACAATGGTGCTTCATTGCTTATTAGCGCTTCTTGGAAGACGCCATTTACTTCTTAGGGTTAGGGTTAGTATCCCATTATGTATTAAGGATATTTATGAAAAAAAGGCACGTATGTGCTTCATATAAATGCTTAATATTTACACTGGGTAATTTTGCCAGAATATTAGAAAGTAATAGGCTACATGCATGTTGATTAACATTTATTCCATCATTTCTGATTCCCTGTCAAATGACGTAACAGACCATCTGACCATATGATAAACTAATCAAACAAACAAATTGTGATAGTGAACGGAACTGAAAGAACTGATTCCTGGAAAATAATCGTTTTGCCCATCCCTAATATTCACCATGTCAATGACCTTTTCGAAATAATAACGTCATTTATTTTCTAACTTTCTATCTACATCTCACATATTTTTTCCTGCAATGTGGATTTTGTTTCCTCATTATGGACCTCTTTATGACACTAGTGTACATATGATAGCATCTTACACACATCAGTTCCAAATGGGCAGGACAAAGGGCATCCTCTTCATCCCATTGGTCCATTGTCGTCATGATTGACGCACTTGTAGTAGCTAGGTACAGGACACACTCTCCTGTAGTCATTTCTATTCGTGGCTTCAGAATTAGTTAGGTCTGCCACAGGCTACAGCCAAACACACACACGCGCACGCACGCACACACACACACACACACACACACACACACACACACACACACACACACACACACACACCACACACACACACACACACACACACACACACACACACACACACACACACACACACACACTGTGAGGAGGATAATGATGCATTCAGACACAGCTGTCTGTAAACCAGCAGAGGGAATGGTCTTTGAGGGGAAATAAAAGGCAGATTCCAAGGGGCTGTATTGCGCCACTTTTTGTGAAATAAAATCATAGGCTAGGAAACTCATCACTACGGAGCAGGATGGCTGATCCACCTAATTCTTTTTTTTCTAAAAAGCAGTGGCGGGGATCTTGTAGAATGAATAAATAAAGATGGAATCCAGCTCACACGGGGCCTAGCCTGTGTTGCAGGATATTGTGATGAGTGCTTGTGTACTCATGTATGCTTCAGACTACAAGCCAGGATAGACAGTGTACAGTGGTCCACAGCACAGAGGAGCAGCTTGTGTTCTTCAAGAAATGCCCCCAAAAGCACCTGCCCTCCCTGGCCCGGTCCCGTGCCCGCTACAGCACTACACACACACTGGTCCGCTCCGCTACACACACACACCACGTCCGCTGGAATGAAATAAGAAATGAAAACATTCATAACATAAGTCTTTCATCTATGTCTCCGTTCTGGAATAAATCCAATGAGTGTTATTCTGCAGTCAGGCGGTGGTGGGCCGTAGAACTGACTTCCAGCTCCGCCCAAACCCACATGGGAGGGGGCAAGGCGGGGGGTGGGGCTATTCATATTGAAAAATATACGGTTTAAGGCCTAAAACATTTGCAGCTTCACGTTAAAGTCTGTGTTTATTCTGTGTTTTACCATCACATTGAATGTGAGCCTGTCTCTCCGAACTGAGGCCCTCAGCTATGAATCTATTTAAACATTCATGGGTAGATACATGTCCACAGAGAGAGAGAGAGAGAGAGAGAGAGAGAGAGAGAGAGAGAGAGAGAGAGAGAGAGAGAGAGAGAGAGAGAGAGAGAGAGAGAGAGAGAGAGAGAGAGAGAGGTTCTTTGGATGCTGGGTGACACCTGTGGTTGCTGTGAGTGTTGGTTTAGTGAACAGCCCTGTCTAATCCCTCCATTGTGCCCTTGACACATCTTTAATAGCCTTGTACCAGAGTCGTTTCAGCTTGTGTGTCAGGGGCCTCCAATACAGGTCCTCTCTCTCAAACCAACCCAACACTGTTCATAATCTCTGAACTTGCACACACACTTTTGATATGTAGTATATACTCATAGCTATCTTTTGCTCCGTCACTCTTTTTCTCTTTCTTCCTCCAAAGCCTCTGGATTCATTAATTCCTGTTCTCTTCTTCAGTATTCCTGCCTTTCCATGTCTGATTTCTGTGTCTAGTCGATTACTGCTCCTTTTCTTCTTCCCCCAAATAGCTTCTCAGCGTGTGTGTATTTGCGTGTGAGGTTATGTGAGTGTGTGTATTTGTGTGTGCGGGTGCGTTTGTTTTTTGATGTGTGTTTGATTGTGTGTGTGTGTGTGTGTGTGTGTGTGTGTGTGTGTGTGTGTGTGTGTGTGTGTTTTTTTATGTTTTTGTGTGTGTGGTTTCCAAGCATTTTCCCAAAAAGAAATGCACTTCCCCTGCTTAAAAATCAAGAGTCAAGCCCATTCCTCATTGGCCTCACAACAACTCATTAAAATACCTGCCTGCTGTATTAGCTGCTGCGCTCATCAATAGACATAGTAGTTCTTTGTCCTCCGAGGCTGCAGCTAACCTGTACTATTCCACATTCAGGGAAATTTTTTCAAAGCAATTTGTTTTTTAGTTTACTTTTTATTTTTTAGTCTGTCTAATTATTCCAAATTAATCCAAAGTGAATCATCGCAGGCAATCAAAGCGATCTACTGTGGTTTCCTGTAAGATGAGTAATACATCTATTGGTCCCTCTCTCCTCCATCCACATGCCCACCCTCTCTGTGGGGACACCATGCATAACTTTTGGGATGATTTCGCTGACGGAAGGTATGAGAATTATTGAGTTATTTGTATTCATTTTCTGTGGTTGCTGTCAGTGTCTGATAGAGAGAGAGAGCTGTGGCCAGTGTGTGTGTGTGTGTGTGTGTGTGTGTGTGTGTGTGTGTGTGTGTGTGTGTGTGTGTGTGTGTGTGTGTGTTTGTGTGTGTGTGTGTGTGTGTGTGTGTGTGTGTGTGTGTGTGTGTGTGTGTGTGTGTGTGTGTGTGTGTGGTGTGTGTGTGTGTGTGTGTGTGTGTGTGTGTGTGTGTGTGCATGAGGTAGACAGTCACTCACTCACCTGTCAGACATGACAATGTTGGAGTAATGAGCACACAGAAAGGGATACGTGTTATAGCTGTTCACACACCCCGGTTATTCATGCAAACGTCCCTCTTTCTGTTTTTTAAGCTTTTAAAAATAGATGTCCTGTGATATAATTGTGCTGAGACAGGTAAGAACAGAGCGGCCTCACCACGGAAGATAAAAGGTTTGAAATGTAGATATTTCATGTCTCTGCACGTTTTTTGGGTGAATAGTTTGGCGGTTATACTGTAATGTTTTTCCTCTGAAAAGAACCACCACACAGCGTAATTATATCCCGCGGACATGGACTTGGCTACTGCTTGAGATCCTTGAGTCCTTGTGCCAGCCCACCGAGCAAGACGAGGAATTAGCCCTTCAGTCCCAGTTTGAACTCTGACCCCATTATTGTCAAACTGAGTTCTAACCGGTAAGCTGACATTTGAACAGGCAGGAGAGGTACAAAAATGATGGGGTGACGTCCACTGTTTAACCCACCCTAAATAAAGGAAAAGAGAATGGTCTTTATTAAGAGAGAGTTGAGCAAATCTAACACAGGGAAAGCACGGTTGGCCAACCATCGGTTTCCATTCCACGGTCATACTGATACAGTATTAAATGAAAAGATAGTCATTCTGGAAATGTTGCTATTTTCACACCAAGGATTCAAAGTAATTCTTTCATCCGCATTCCTCGGAGGGCAACTGCTAATTTGTGTGTGGTTGTGAAATTGGTTTCAGTCGAACACAGCCGTCTCTCCACACCTGATGCTGCAGCTATGTACTCTGCTGTTATTATGTGTCATTATGCGCTGCGCTGCGCACTGAAATCTGTTTTTAGTGATCATTCAGACTTACTGGCAAAGGTTTTGATTATCCTTTTAAGTGAACAAGCTTACACTGTCGAGTTGAGCTGCGGTGAAAATAAAATCAGCCAGCTCCAAGGAGAACATGAGCGTCAGCAGCACGGCTTTGTGAGCACAATCCAGGGCCAGCTATTATCATTCAATTGATTCTTTGGATTCAGTTTTATAATGAATCAAGTTCTCATAAAACCCTACGTCATTTCGAGGACGTTTTTCTTTTTACACGGCGTTCGTTTCCTCTTAAGTTATGCGTTGTTCAGTCGATGACCATAACATTGTTTTAATGTCGCCGAGTGTGTATACGTTCTTAATAGACTGCGATCATCGTCCCCGACATCAGAGCCGGGGAGCGCTACGTACATATTAGCTCCCCTCTCTCTCCTAGGGCACCCATCAGCTGGGCTGTCAGGGCCCGCTTGATGTGTGTCTACCTCTCTTTCCCGCCCCTCAGCCAATCAGAGCCCTCCTCTCCGGGCCCCCCGTGGCGGCACGCTGTTGATTCATCCAGTCGGGGGAGGCCTTCTGAAAACGGTCTCTAATGACTTTTTCATTATCATTGACATCAACCGAATGGTAATGAAGTAGCTCTTACCAGGGCGCGGGTTTTAATTGAATCCTGGAATAAAAGAGGGAAATAATGTAGGGAGGGAGAGAGGGAGATAGGGGGCGGGCAAGGGGGAGAGAAACTCGAGGCTACGCCGCGGAGAGCTGTATGCTGCTGGAGCGCTGAGGGCAGCGGGGTGAATCAAAGAGATCATGTTGTCAGGTAAAGTCATTGTGACTTCCATGGCTGTGGGGTTTTAGCCCGGCGACAAGATATGATGGATTCGCCTCACAGGTAATAATCCCAACGTGTGCGCGCGCGTGTCTGTCTTTGAGTTTGTGTGCATTGTGCGTGTGTGTATGTTAGTGTTTGTGTGTGTGTGTGTGTGTGTGTGTGTGTGTGTGTGTGTGTGTGTGTGTGTGTGTGTGTGTGTGTGTGTGTGTGTGTGTGTGTGTGTGTGTGTGTGTGTGTGTGTGTGTGTGTGTGTGTGTGTGTGTGTTGCGTGCCTCTGTGTTGACAAATGCGCAAAGGTCTTGTCATTCTCCTACGTGTACCATATGTTGTATACATATAAATGTGTATGTGTGTGTGAGAAGAAATGTGTGTGTGTGTGTGTGTGTGTGTGTGTGTGTGTGTGTGTGTGTGTGTGTGTGTGTGTGTGTGTGTGTGTGTGTGTGTGTGTGTGTGTGTGTGTGTGTGTGTGTGTGTATGTGTGCGTGTGTATATGTGACTGTGTGTGTTTGTGTTTGTGACATGCCCCCTACTGCCTGTGCTGATCCAGGCACGGATCATCCAGACAGGTCAGTGACCCAGATCAGCCCAGATCGGCCCAGAGCTGCCACAACAGAGAGACCAAAATAATAAGAGTAGTAGTAATAAGAGTAGTAATGATCATCAACATCAACATCCTTGCTGGCGTTGGCGTGGTCATAATAATAACAATAATATCAATAATAACCATGATAACAATACAGCTCAATAGGGATGGGTCTTTAGTGTGATTGACAGCCTTCCCTGTGTACCATCCCACCCTTCCTACTTACTGTATGTTGTACATCATGGCACTTAATGTACACACTTATAGGTTGTACTTATAGTATTTAGTTTTGTTTCATCTTATCCTAGCTATCTTTATTGTGCATGGGGAATGGGTTAACCCAGGGATTGTTAGTGCTTGCTTCACTTGGTTCTATGAACATCTCTACTGTACCGACAGAGATATATTGCCTCACCTTCTTCTGACAAATGTACTTATTGTAAGTTACTTTGGATAAAAGCGTATGCTAAATGCCCTTAATGTAAATGTAAATGTACCACTATGTTGGCTTAAGGACTCCCAGGCCAATCGGTCAGCATGTGTGTTAAACAGTGAATAGGACTTCCGCCCTATGTCAGCCGTCAGTGGACAAACTCAAGTATGATCACCTGCTCCGCTGGGTTTGTGTGCATTATGTGTGGTTATGTTTGTTATCAGTGTACTTGAACACTGGCGGTATTTATCAGTGTATACTTAGGATCCTATCTGGTGTTCATAGCACTATTGAGTTTCCTAGCGAGCAGGGAAGTGAGTCCCAGCCGGCCGGGCTGGTATTTAAATTCAAAGGGGATAGAAAGGTGATAACAGATGATCTATAGCTTCCAATTCAAAGGTTATTTAAAGGCGACGAGGGAGATGACCATTTAGATCCTAAGAAAAATATATATTACCATATGCATTCGCTCCAATGTAGAGTTTGGAGGTACCTTCTCTTTGACATTTCAATTCATCCAAAGGAATGCGATTCAGCCAACGCGTCAATATTCCCTATTG
>NC_079426.1:22295034-22297534 GCF_026213295.1 Gadus chalcogrammus | reverse complement strand
TGTTACTTTAGTTAATATAATAAACAATAGTCATATAATTAGTCAAATACATTTTCAGAAAATGCAAAAGAAGTAACAGTTTATTCTTCTTCTATAATAATCTTCAAAATAAATAACTAGCAACTATAATTAATCAATATATAATGATAATAAAAAACAGTTTACTCTTGTGTAAAACTCATTATTATAAGCTCTCACATGCAAAATGAGGTCATACTGATTGAACTAACATTACTGGCGTATTTTGACAATCTTGTGGACTTGACTGCCTTCAAATTGTTGCTTAACTAGGTCATTGTGGTCGAGAGAGAGAGAGAGAGAGAGAGAGAGAGAGAGAGAGAGAGAGAGAGAGAGAGAGAGAGAGAGAGAGAGAGAGAGAGAAAAGGAAAGGAACACACCCTATATGTTTATTGGCACCTCTCTCCTGGCTCCGAGCAGAGGGCAGGCCAGCAGGACTGATTTACATACACTACACGTTTTGAATCCCAACCACATAACATCATAAGCACAGCCTCATTATGTGGTGAAATCATGCTGTTTAAAGTTCTTTCTTGGCAGGGAGAACACATCAGCACATGTAAATAGGGGGGGTTTAATTAATACTACTAATTCTCAGATGTAATCAAACCTTCTTTTTTTCCTTTTAAAACTTCACTGCATATACGTTTAGAGATCAAAGAGCACATTTTGCCCTGAGAGAAATTGCAGTCATGTTTATTTGCTTTGAGTAAAAATCTTTTGAATAATGAACTTGAATCCAAATAGCAGAGGGGTGAACTCAAAGGAAACTTCTGCTGGCACAAGATATCGTCAACATAATGGAAAGGGATGAGATGATTACGTAAAGTTACAACATAAACCATAGCGATAATTGTAGTGATATAACTCTAGATATGGTGGCAGCATCTTTAAATCCCATGTTTCAATCTTTGTTAAAGATTAGGTGTACGTTTAATGCCCGCTCTCTCCTTCTCCTCCGTTTACTCATGTTCAATTGATGAGGCCTATGCCATTATTTTATCATTACTCATTATTTCTTTATTCCTGTGAGTCGATGCTCGCTCTACAACAGTGGAGTCCAATTATCCTCTTATCTTGCAGTTTGAATCCTTCATATTAGCGGACGTAAACACAGAGAAGAATAGACACCATTCAACGTGTTTCCCCTCATTTTCTCTGTTTTAAATTCCAAACATCCAGAGGAGGAAAGAGAGATAGAATAGCAAAATAAAGTGATGACAAAAACGTGACACAAATTGATAAGTCAGAAGCCGTCACAGTCGAGGAAAGAGTAAAAACAAACATGGCTGCGCTTTATTCATTCAGGTCATTGTCTTGTCTTTCTTTATCACCGGGCTGAGAAGTGATTCTGCTCAACAGCTGTTCCTGGTGAAATGCTATCGATGCAGCAGTCTCATCCAGAGTGAAACAGAGAGCGCGGGGGGGGGGGGCAACAGAGAATACATTATTTAAATTGGGAAGAAGGAATAGAAGGAAGATGGAGAGGCAAAAAGACGAGGACAAGTTGTTCTCATGTTTTTTTACATTCTTAATAGCCTCCGTTCAAATGAAAACATATAGTGGAAGTGGAGTGTGCATAACAGCTTGCCAGTGTCTGTGTGTGTGTGTGTGTGTGTGTGTGTGTGTGTGTGTGTGTGTGTGTGTGTGTGTGTGTGTGTGTGTGTGTGTGTGTGTGTGTGTGTGTGTGTGTGTGTGTGTGTGTGTGTGTTCATGCATAACTAGTGTGTATTCGTGCGTGTGCATGTGTCTGTGTTCATGTGAACTCGTCTGTCCCTGTGTGTTTATGTATGTGCGTTCTGTGCACATTTGCGTGAATACGCACGTTTGCGTGCGTTGTGTGTTGGAGGCCAGCGGGCGTGCACGTGGACTTGTATGTTGGACGCCAGCGGCCGTGGACGTGGAGTTGTGAACATCAGTTTCAATTTGTCTTGTTCCCTTTCTGCCTTGTTGTCTAATTGCCATGCCATCCGCGTGTCACTACGGCTGCATTGTGTTGCTGTGTTGCCATCCTTATCTCTGACATAATTGCCCCTACTGAATTGAGGGGAATTAAGAACTGAAATAGCAAATGACAAGACGTCGAGAGAGAGAGAGATAGAGAGGGGGAGAGGTTGGGAGAGAGAGGGAGAGAGAGTGAGAGAGAAAGAGAGAGATAGGGAGAGGGAGAGAGGCAGAGAGAGAAAGAGAGAGATAGAGAGAGGGAGAGATGGAGAGAGGCAGGGAGAGATGGAGAGGGTGAGGGAAAAAGCGAGAACAAGAGGGAGAGAGAGCTATATTTTCTCATTTTCTCTTCTCATCTCTTTTATCTGTGTTCAAGGTTCCCCTCCCCATGTGCTGTTGTGGTAATTATATTTCATGCATAACAAGCTAGTTAAATACACCGTCTTTCCGTGTTTTCTACAGTCTGAAGACACAATAGACTGCGGCGTGTTCAGTTAAAAAGAACTAAAATAATAATAATGCCAAAATGCCCTTTGCC
>NC_079426.1:22280034-22292534 GCF_026213295.1 Gadus chalcogrammus | reverse complement strand
GCAGTGGAAGCACGTGTATGACGAGCTGGGCGGGAACCCCAGTAGCACCAGCGCCGCCACGTGCACACGCAGGCACTACGAGAGGTGAGCTCCACGCACCGCCTGGTACACGCCGCTGTGCCCATCTCACTGAGTCCCTATACCCTCCAACTCCAAGCTGACACTCCCTGAGTCACCCCCCCCCCACCCCCCCCGGAATGGGGGAGCGGTCAGAGCCCTAGTGCCCGGTTCTCCGCTGTTGGCCGGTTGAGATGCAGACTGTGTTGCTACATTTGGGAATGCATTTCCAAATGGACTCTCAGGCTAATGCATCCCCCCTCCACATGACAGGCAGTGTCAACATCCCGTCTGGGTTCATTATTAATCTCAAACGCTGTTTATCATCAGTCATTAGTTTATTGCTCATATTTGCCATGGCAACTTGAAACACTCAAATGTGAACATAGTTAAATATATGATCATGTTATTTATTTCAACGATCCCAGCTGCGTTCTGCCCATGTTCTGCATGTCAACCCGAAACAAGAGCAGACAGAACCACAGAGCGCCACCTTTGTTATCAGAGTGGGCAGCTCTGATTGGGTTAACGGACGCGTTCATCACGGTGAAAACATGCTGGGGAGGGCGGGGGGAGGGGTGTAATTGATTAATCTTGTCTGACACAATGGAAGATATTGCACTGTGGAGAACAGACGTGCATTCCAAAGCAAACATCCCGAGGTGATGAGATTCAAACGATTAACAAATACTCCAATGCTTCAATTTAATATAAAAGATAAATAAATATATCTATAAAATAGATTAGAGATATATTTAAAACGGCTCATATTATCTATTATTTATAGAACATTTGCAATAATATGAAGTACTAGGACGTGAGATGCGTTCCTCTAATGTATTCATCTAATCAGTCAGTCAGACACTGCAGCATTTCTGAACCTCCGCATAACCATCATCACTCACATGGTTTTACTGAACCAAAGCAAACATATGGATACCGTCCTGGGGGAACCGGGGAAATATGCTGAAATGCACACATGCACCACACACACACATGCACACGCACACACTTACATGCACCACACACACACACACACACACACACACACACACGCTGAACATCAGTCCCAAGGTTAAACAAATGGTAAAATATGATCTTATTGTAGCAGAAGATAACCAGTCACTCATAAACCATGCCGTCCCCGTATGACTGCATACTGCTGCTAAGCCGTGTGTGTGCGTGGGTGTGTGAGCGCGAGCGCGTGCGTGTGCATGTGTGTCTGTGCGTGCGTGCGTGTGCGTACACAGGCACTTACCTGTCTGTGAGGAAGCAATTTCCAAGCAATACCATTTGACAGGACTTAGGTCACTACAGTATATTGCATGTAAGTAGATAGAATAAAGTCAATATTAATAAATAAAAGAATGGGGGAAGGGGGGAGAGGGGGCAGCTTGAAAGCAATTTTATTTTATGTCCCAGCTGTTTTCTGTCTCTATTTATTTTTCATGAGATGGAATTATGACTGATTATGCAAATGCAGTGCAAGGTCTTTTTGATGCGGTCCGAGGCAGTAGAGGGTGGACGGGTTCAGCTCATGTCGTCTTTCCATATCCTGGCAATGTTTCCGCACCGTGGGCATTTCTCCTGCAGCTCATTTTGTGTTTCTACAACCCCGGCATTATCCTAAAAAGGCCATGTCTGTAAATTCTTCATCTTCATTCACCATTGAGGATTTTCACACCATGTCGAAAAAAAAAAGAAAAATACATATTTTGTATAAATTGACAGCTTGCAAATTCTTCCTTGTGTATCTCGCTCCCGGACTGTCACTGACGACGGTCCCAAAGCCCGGCGGGATTCATAACAAGCGTACCACACATGCAGTGTCTGTGGGGCATAGAAATGCCTTGTAGAGCCAGATGTGGAGTAAGGCTCCAGCTCCTTACTCAGGTGCCAGGCATGGCAGGTGGGGTGGGGGGGTGGGGTGGGGTGGGGGGGCAGGGCCTGGAGCTGGCCAGAGGTAGATATGCAGGGGGAGGGCACTGATGTGTGACCACTGCTAGCCTAGCCTTTTCCCTCTCAGGCCAGCGGGGGAGACGCTGAGAGAAAATAATGCTGAATCAATACAAAGCAATAATATCCAGACACTGCAGTGTGGCTATCAGGCTGGTGGAGGGGGAGGGATGGAGAGAGAGGGGGGGGGAAGGTATATAGCGAGAGAGAGAGAGAGAGAAAGAGAGAGAGAGAGGGAGAGAGAGAGAGAGAGAGAGAGAGAGAGAGAGAGAGAGAGAGAGAGAGAGAGAGAGAGAGAGAGAGAGAGAGAGAGAGAGAGAGAGAGAGAGCGAGAGAGAAAAAGATAGCAAAGAGAATGAGGGGGGGATGCAAACAGAGAGAAAGCGATACCTATGTGAGGGAGAGAATTGTGAGAAAGTTTGACAGATAGTGGGGAGAGAGAGGAGAGAAAGAGATAAGAGAGATAGAAAAGTGAGAAGGAGCAAGTGAGGGTAAAAAGAGAGAGAGGGTGAGAGAGGAGAGAGAGAGAGATAGAGAGAGAGAGAGAGAGAGAGAGAGAGAGAGAGAGAGAGAGAGAGAGAGAGAGAGAGAGAGAGAGAGAGAGAGAGAGAGAGAGAGGGAGAGGTCTCCATTGGAGGGAAAGAGTTTTAGCTGAGTCTTGGTGTTTGGGCTGCTGCTCGCAGGGCAATTAGCTTCATTGTATTAACTCAGCAAACACAGGCATTCTCTCTGCATGATGAATGAGGCTGTTTGTGGGGCGCGCTCAAGTGTGTGTATTTGTTTCCCAAAGGCGTCCTTGCCCCCCCCCACCCCTCCGACACAAACACACACACAGTAACACACACACACACACACACACACACACACACACACACACACACACACACACACACACACACACACACACACACACACACAAACACACACACACACACACACACACACACACACACACACACACACACACACACACACACACACACACACACACACCTCCCCTCCCTCTAATCATTAGTCAATGTGCAACAAAAAATATAGTTCACACTGAAGAAGTACAAACCGGAACAACATTTATCGCTTGTCTTGGACGAGAACGGGGAAAGTCGGACAAGGAGAATATTCAGGGACCGGGTTGCTTTTCATATATACAGAATACACAGTCCTGCAGAACAACGCTCTCTCGGTCTGCATTCTGACATTAAAAGAAGAAGCCTTGAATGTCCTCCGTGTGTTCAGCTCTCTTCTTAAATGACCCGTATTATGCCGTCCACTCGTCTTAATAATAAGATGATATGAAATTGTTGCCTAGGAGATGTTATTGTGAGCGATAGAGCGATGTGGGGGAATATAATCACTATGTTTATGTTGTCCGTGAGCGGGCAGGAACCACTCACCGTAATGGAGTAGCGCAGCTCGAATTGAGCCGACGATAACCTTAGCTAATTGTCATCTCCAATGTTACCGGTTTTGAGTCGTCAGGGCCCATTCATTAGTGCACAGGGGGGTAAAAAATCAATGTTGAAATGTCCGAGGCAAGGTCTGGCGCACTAGCTAAGGGGAAGCTTTAATGATATTTATTTAAACCGTTTCCCCAGATTAGCTGTCAGGGCCCAGCGCTCTGAATTAAAAATGAGGTCATGGAAAAGATGGCATCAATAACCTTGAAATAGACTGCCTCTTTTGCTTCTGTGTCGCGCCACTTTCTCTCCACACGACTCTCTCTCTCTCTCTCGCTCTCTCTCTCCCTCTCGCACTCCTTCATCTGTTCCTCTCTCGCCCGCTCTATGGATTCTTTCCTTATTCCACCTCCCTCCCACCCTCTGTTTTTTCTCTCGTCCTCCTCACTGCGATATGTGTCCCCCTCTCCGGCTCTTTCCATTACCTGGCGTTCTCTCGCTTCGACTCGCTTCTCTCTCTCTCTCCCTCCCCCTCCCTATCCCTCTCTCTCTCTCTCTCTCTCTCTCTCTCTCCCCCCCTCTCTCTCCCTCTCTCCCCCCCCCGTTTGTTCCCTCCATGCTGTTTCTTTCATTATACAGGTCAGCGCCTTTTAGCGGCTCCTACATATTTAATCTCCCTGCTTCCCTATGTGATCTCTTGTTACGGAAACATCCAGCTTTTTCTTTCCTTTTTTTGTTATCTCTCTTCATTCTTCGCCTGTTACAGATTTTAATACCTCACCATGCCTTGGCATTCTAATGTAATTGCACAAGGGGTTGGCAGGAGGGTGTGTGTGGTTGTGTGTGTGTGTGTGTGTGTGTGTGTGTGTGTGTGTGTGTGTGTGTGTGTGTGTGTGTGTGTGTGTGTGTGTGTGTGTGTGTGTGTGTGTGTGTGTGTAGGGGAGTGGGGGGTATATCCATAGCAACAGAGAAGCAATTTAGAATAATTTGCTATTTAAAAACTAAGGTTTCGGGCCAGAGGAACCCAAAAAAAAACACAAAAGAAGAAACAAGAAAACAGACGGAGGGGGTTAGGATGAAATCATTTCATCTTTAAAGCATTTGATGTTTGCCAGAGCCTACATAGACTCTCTCTCTCTCGCTCACTCTCCGCCCGGGAAACGCTCCCCAGCTCAGATTGCGGAGACGTGTATCTCCTTCTCTTTTTTCCCCGACACATGCACGCCATTTCCAATTTTAGTGGACTAGATGTTTTATTGATTCAGCCTTTATTCGTTCCTAGTGGTATTAATGTTCCTCACTTGCAGCGGGGCTGCCGCCGTTCCCCAGACACACAATATATTTCACACTGGATACGTTGTAGGAAACCTTGAGTCAGTGGCCGTGCCGCGCGCAGGGATATAATAGAAAAATAATAGAAGGCTGTTGAAAAAAAACCTCCCGGAACATTGGGGAGATTGTTTTCCGTGATATTTGCCCTTTGATTGGATGTAGATTGTATTGCACCAGTCAGCAGCAGCAGCAGCAGCAGCAGCAGCAGCAGCACAGCATTGTGAAACATCAGATACAGCAGGTTTCCAATGCAGCTTTCCAATCGATGC
This sequence comes from Gadus chalcogrammus, assembly GCF_026213295.1. Taxonomy (NCBI): domain Eukaryota; kingdom Metazoa; phylum Chordata; class Actinopteri; order Gadiformes; family Gadidae; genus Gadus; species Gadus chalcogrammus. The sequence goes on along the minus strand of NC_079426.1, from coordinate 22,287,523 downwards.
GGCGCTCTTGTTTTGAAAATACAGTCTATAAAGGGATGACCCTCTGTGCAAAGTAACACAGGGTATCAATGGGCTTGTAGCCGCTAATATCACGTAACCCCGAGGAGGAAACGGGAGAGGCGGGGGCGAGGGACACAAGCGGGATACCTCGTTCTTTACCGCATGTGTAACAAGTGGGCTGTCACCCTTGTTTCCTTTTTCAATAACAATAAGTCCTGATGCATAAAGCTGAGCCGCTGGTGCAGGGCGCCGTGAGCACATCCCCACTGCACCCCTGTAAGCGGGACTCCTTCTCTCTGGAATCTCATGTCTTCCAGCCACAGTGGCTGCACAGCCAGAGCGCTGGGTCTTTCCTAGAATAGCATCCGGCTATTTTAACCATTCAATGCAACATTCTGCCCACCCCCCTCTCCCCCCGCGCAGTAAAGCGGTTCATTGAGCATGCAGCTGATGAAAAGCCAAGTGTTCTGTTCTGTTCTGCCGCAGTCTAACTAATCACAATATGAGGTGATCTCTTTATGCGTGACACAGTAATCAAAAGACTAAAGTCTGAATGTGCAGCCAATGGCTATATATGTGACGTTACACACACATTACACCGTCAGCGTGTGTGTGTGTGTGACAGCCGATCGAACGGAATGGGGCCCATTCAAGTCTACTGAGATGTAAGACCGGCTCGGCATGGCAAATTAAATTAATACCATTTATTCACCAAACGTGAACCGCGGATTTGAGAGAGAGAGAACATGTGTGTGCTATTTATTTATTTATTATAAAAATGAATCGGGGGGGGGTGGGGGCTGTGCTTCACGGTACAGTAAATCAAAAGAGTGTTTTTCTATTCTTCACTGAATGAGAGACAAGTCGTATTAAAAGAGTTGTTGTTCTCCTCGCCACCTCCTCCTCCTGCTCCTCCTGTTTCTCTCTCCGCTGAAGGAGAAGCTGGATGGTGCGGGCAGAGGAGGAGGAGGAGAGCGGGCGGCTAATGAGAGCGCCCCCCCGGGGCCCTTGGGGGTCATTTTAAATCTGCTATTTCCAGGCGTCCACAAAGGACTTAAGTTTTTGGTACATTCCTGCGCTGCCCCCCTGTTTTAACTGCATGAATGAGGGTCACTTCAAGTGGTTTGGAGCCCAGACAAAAGGGAGGCGGGGAGGGGGGGCTTAGGAACACAAATCTTTCCAAATCACGGGAGCCCCTAGAACACGGCTACGTCGATTCACTCTCCTTCTTTATTCGGGTTTTTGGTCGGTTTTATACGATTTTTTTTATTATCATTTGTGGTGTTTTTCTCCCAAAATTCCTCTTCGATTTGTATTTTATAAATGATGTTTGATTATAAGGCTTCTATTCTGTCATGCCCCATCACCACCACCACTCCCATCACTACCATCATCACCACAACCACCACCACCACCACCACAACCATCATTCCCACCACCACCACCATCACCCCCACCACCACCACCCCACGGTCTTGGCATTCTGTGCACTAAATTGTTCGACAGCCTCGGGATATGTCCGCCAGGTTTAAAAAAAAAAAAACACTTTCTTTCCCCTCCCTTTTTATGAGTGGAAGCAGCCCTTGTGATCTTAACACAACACCAGTTAAGAATTAATTTCACCCCGGCTGGGGGAGAAGTTGTTGAAATGGAACGGCCCGCAGGCCTCTTTCCACTGATTTGGTGACTTAAGGCATTTCTTGGATTCCACAACACCCCTGGTTCCTGTAACTCAAAACCTAGATGAGACCAGCACATTGCTGCTGGTAAAGTCACCTTGTTTGTGCCAAGTTGCCGTTTTGAGGCGGAGGTGCTTAGTGTGCAATACCCTGCTTCAATAGAAGCACAGCCATTGCTTAGTTCACAATATGTGTTTTATCAGCTGTGTCATTGTTGTTGTTTCCCCGAAAAGGAAGTTTGAGTCAGAGATGGTTTTTTTTTTGTGTGTGCGTTTTTTACAGCTGTTTCATTAACCATGAGATCACATACTTATCTTTTAAAAATTGTGATTTTTCTATTTATGTTTTTCTTTCCTGGATTCCTTTTTTTTAATCTGGAAAGTGGCTGCATAAACAAAATCAGAAAAAATAATTGGTATGTGGGGATGTTACGGATTTATTGACCTCATAAAAATGTAACCTCTTTCCTCGGTCTTTATTGACGTAAACCACACCCTCTAGTGGTTACAACTATTTAGTACATCTGGCTTTCGCTGAACTATTGCGCCTGCCAACATTCTTGCCCGCCCATCATTCGGGGAAACAGCGTCTTACTCGCGTGTATTTTATCATCCCCACTGTATCATCATGACTGTGATCATGAGTATGTCAAATATACAGGGACTTTTATTACCCCGATCGCAGAAAAATGGGAAGTTTTCAGGGCAGGAAAACACGACGAAAATCAATTTTACAAAGAACAGTGCCCTGTAGGCAAACAATTTTAACTGCTCAATTTAATTTGTTTGTGGAAATCTACACTGTAAGCAGTTTTAATATATATATTGCTCAAAAAAGAGTTGTTGTATTTTGAAGGAGCTGTTTACCCATTTTGTTGCAATCAAAAGAATAGCATAACAAAGGACATATTCACAGTCAGACTCTTGGCGTTGCTCAGGACCATAACCGCACACTATCCTTTTAACATGTCAGTCTGCGTGCTGAAGGGCCTCCAGTGATTTTACTGGCTCCTTCATTATCTGGCTGGGGAACACCCTCCCCCCTCTCCCCATATTGACATTCCATAAAGTTGACCTGGGGCCAGACAGCCTTCTCATTCCCACACACTGATACCAAACACGGTATACATGACACTGCTCGGGCACTTTGATGGCCAAATGGCAAGAGGCTGGACATTTGCACACAGAATGGGATGGAACACACTTTAGACTTGAGTTTTTTTTTCTTTTTACGGTCTCAGGAAATTAATCCCACTGTTTTGTGTTGCAAGCTGTTAGGTTCACAGAGGGATCGGGAACAAAACATTGCCCCACATAAACCTTATTTTACATGTCTGTGAAACGCCAAATACCCGACAGTCAATGTTTATGCTATGCGGTAACGTTTGATATCCTTTTATGTCATAAAATTATCATATCATTGTTATTGTTCCCATAATATATATATATATATATATATATATATATATATACAGCCACTATATTCTATATAGTCACTCTTAAACATAATAATACTGCAGCCCCTCGGTATACATACAGCCTTACAGACAGATTTAGAATTCATTCCTCAATTTTATGCCAAACATTTTTTCTGTCCTCCCTCAATGTTTGTGTTATGCACTCTCTCTGTTGTTCCCTCTCTTTCCCCCCCTGTTTCTCTTTCATTCCTTCCTTCTCTTTTTACTATGGCTGGGCTCTGCCTCTCTCCAATAACTTAAGTCACATTTAATAGTACATTTCCTTTCTTGGCCCGAGGCCTGGGGGCCGGAGCAGCTGTATGAAATGTAGTTTCACCGCTTTGCCTGCCAGCACTTTTGTTCAGAGGAAAAAATAACAGAAAAATCCCACAGAGCCTCTTGAACTCAGTGAGGATTTTTTCTTCTTTTTCTTTTTTTTTCCTTTTGAAGAAAAAGGCAAAAGTACCCGTGATTCATTGTTTGTCTTATTGTGTTTGTTCCTTAAAAGGAATCAAAAGAGAGCTTTAATGGGCACTTGAAGGAAAAACCGTATTCATTCCATCGCCGCTGATTGAGAGAGTCATGCTGTGGTGTTCATCTTGAGAAATGTGTTAAGCGTTGAAATGTTATTCTTGTTTTCTTTAAAGCCGCTGGTTTTTCTCCTCCATGTTCTTAGTTTCTCGGCCCGTGACTATTTCCATCTGCTGTTTGGACCTGCGACAGCTTTCCCCATTACTTTCAAAATTATAGTGTTTTACTCTCATAGTTTAGAAAAAAACTGCTTTTCACATCATAAAACTCCCATTAGTTACGACATCTGATATGAAAGGCTGACGGAAATATAGAAAAAATAAAACGTCACGTGCAGTGAAACCCCCTTACCCTTGCTCTCCTCAAAAGAGCAGTGGTATTTCCATAAAAATGTCAGCAAGTACGGCTTTGATTAAGTCAGAACATAGCTCCGCAGTAATCAGTCACTTCAAATGCGCAGTGTGTTCAAAACAAGGCTTGGATGCCAGCTGTCTTACTGTAACTGTTTTTGTGGTCCGACATGATTAATCACATCGGAAGATTAGATTAGAACTCATGCACACTGAGGATTTAAGAACAAGTACAACTGAGAAACGCTTCAGCTCCGCCAGGGCTGTGCCTCCGCCACCCTCTGACCCCCCCTGGTCATGTGACTGCTCGCTTGCTGAATTGTATGAATGCGGAGGAGGAAGCCTGCCTCCAATACTTTCGGGTGCACACACATACACAAACACACAAACACAGACACACACACACACACGCACATGCACACACAATAACCTATCCACCTGAATCTGGATTTCCCTAAACCAGTGAGATTAAATAGAAAAAGGCAGCTAATGTGTGACAGGTATTAAGGAGAATAGCTGTGCGCCTCCATATTTGTGTACATCGCAGGCGTCTGACTCTAGCAGAGCGGAGGCGTATTATTATTCTTTCTTTTTGTTCCTATTGTTATTAAAACAGGAGATCTTATCCTTCCCACCTTCTTTGCCCTCCTGTGAAACAAATCAACATTGAGCAGGCTCTGAGCTCCTCCTTGTCTCCTCTACAGGCTCCTGCTGCCTTATGAGAGGAATTTGAAGGGCCAATCAGACACTCCGCTGCCCCTGGTCAAAGCCAAGAAGCAGGAGGGCAGCCAGGACAAGGCGGCCGCGGCCCGGGCCAAGGGCTCCGGGGCCAAGAAGTCCAAAGGCTCCCATAATCCCAAGCAGGGGCGGGAGAAGAGGGAGAAGGAGGATGAGACGGAGAAATGCAAGGAGAAGTTACAGGTCAGTACCACCCCAACCCCGATCCCCATGGGAATCTTTTTTTGTTCAGTCTGGGTATTTTTGGGGGTATTTTGTCATTCCTTTATATCTCATTTCATTCTTTATGCTTTGTCATTATCTCATCACTGTCATCTCCTCCTAATGCTGGTTGTTCTCCCGTGAAAACCCCCGAATACCATGAGTGCATCTGGAGGTATCGTGTTCGTCTATCTATGTTCTTTATATCTAAACCCCTGCGGTGACGGTTCCCAGGACTACGACGAGACGGAGGAGAGCGGCGAGCTGGCCGCGGGCGCCAGGCAGGAGGAGGGCCATCTGAAAGAAGACCCCGCCGTCATGGAGGAGGAGGAGTTACACTTCATCCTGAAGAAGGAGGAGTCCCTGGCCGCCACGGACCCCCGCCCCGCCCCGTCCTTCAAGGAGAGCGGCGAATGCAGAGCGATACGCGCCGGCATTGACGCCCCCCCACGCAGACTGTCCAGCCCCCCGCCCGCCATCCTCCACGAGAAGCTCCCCTCCGAACTGCGGCCGGAGCCGGGAACGGTCACCGTGCTCAATCCCCCCCCGTACCTGGCCCATCGCTGGGACCATCCCAACAAAGCAGCTGTGCGGGCGGGGCTGCCCGAGCCCGCGGCCAGGGGGCGGGACGGGGGGGCCGAGGGCCACGGGGGAAGGGTGGGCAAGGTGCTGCCCATGTTCAAGCAGCCGGCGGCAGACAGACAATCCGGGGACGCCTCGGGGCCCGACTCCCTGCCAGAGAAAAGAGACTATGGGGTCCCGAGGAGCGAGGTGCACCTGTCCCCCCCGCAGCTCACCGCATACTGCAGCGCGGGCCAGGGGGTGATGTCCCCCCTGGCCAAGAAGAAGCTTCTCTCGCAGGTGTGTGACACCAACCCCTTCTCCTACACCCCCCCCTCGGCGCCACTCCCTCCCCCGGCGCTGCCCCTCCCTTTCCCGCCCCCCTCGTTTCCCACTAGCGAGCGCGACCGGGAGAGGAGGGCCGGCGCCGGGGGGGAGGCGGTTGGCGTGAGGCCGGGTGACGTCACTCACGCCCCCCGTGTGAGTGACGTCCCCCCGGAGGTGGCCACCGTCTTCAGGCCGTCGGTCATCCAGCACGCCCAGAGCGCCAAGCCCCTGCACCCGGCGGCCGGCGGCGACCAGGCCGAGAGGAACCCTCTGGGCGAGTTGTCGGGGCCCTACGCCTGCCGGACCAACCACCACCTCCAGCCGCAGGTCTCCCCCCCCTGGCAGCCCTACCTGCCCCAGCCCCCTGCCCAGAACGGGGCGGAGAAGCCCGGGGAGAAGCTGCTGCACGGTGGGCCCCCGGCGCCGTCGCACAACCCCGGCTACGTGGCCGACTGCTACTCGTCGCCCCACCTCCACAGCCTCTACCGCCAGACGGAGAACTGCCTGAGCCACGACCGGATGGCTGGCCAGAAGAGGGGGCATTACGTCCGCGATGGCGAGGGCCGCGAAGGCTTTGTGTGCAGCGGCGTTGGCCTGGAGTGCGAGGGCCTGGCCTTCAGGTCGCACTACGGGGACCGGACTCAGACGCACGGCGACGGGCGCCACACCGACGACCAGCCCCGGGACTTCACCATCGCCAAGCCTCTCTCCCAGAGGCTGTCCTCCTTCTCCAAACCCCCGCCCTTCTGCAGCCTTCAGTATCCCATCATGCACCAGGGCGGGCTGGACTCCCACCCCAAGGCATGCAGGGTCCCTCCCATGACCGTCTCCTCTCCCAAACCGCAGGGCGGCTCCCCGGACCCCTCGCCCCCGTGCTTCCCCGGCGGCGGGGGCAAGGCCCCCCCGGACGCACCCCACACCAGCCCCTGCCGGCCCCCCTCCAAGCGGAGCCTGGGCGAGGCGGAGAACGAGGGCGCGCCGGACAGGAAGGTGCGTGTGGTGACGCCCATGCACCCGGCCGGCCCGCTCCGCCGGGGCGACCCCGAGGACCTGAAGCCCGCCGAGCCGGCGCACGCCGTGCACCTCAACACCCACCTCCCCGAGGGCCACCCGGCCACCGCCTACCCCTCACCGCTCTACCCGGGCATGTACGTGTCGGCCCGGCCCCAGGACGGTCTGCACCATCAACAGCAGCAGCAGCAGCACCACCCGCACCACCATCACCACCACCACCACCCGGGGCTGCAGTACCTGAAGAGCCAGACGGCGGTGTCCCCCCTGGTGCCCCCCATGGCCTTCCACTCCATGCTGTTCCACCGGCAGCTGCTGGCCACGGGGCCCAGCCCGCACCACTTCTACCGGCACCCGGGAGGGGCGGCGCTGTACGGGGACCTGCTGCACCACCTCTACCCCCTGTCCACCCTGCCCCCGCCACAGCTCTCCTCGGTGCACCCCAGCACCAGACTGTGAGGAGGGAGACGCAGGCGGGCGGAGAGGGAGAGGAGGGGAGAGGAGGGGAGGAGCAAACCGGAAGGAATGACCACCACGTCGAGAGTAGAGAAGAAATAAACAATGTCCTATGTTTTCTTTTTGCTTCCTCTTCGTCCTCTGCTCTCGCGTCCCTCCCTCCCGTAAAGTGACTCATC